>NW_024570539.1:0-6897 GCF_018345385.1 Vulpes lagopus | reverse complement strand
ACATTTGATATCTGAAAATATAAAATTTTTAAGATTTTTCCAATACAAAATGAAGTAAATATTGGCAATGATAACCTGGTAGTGAAAAGAGGTTTTTTCTTTGTTGTTTCATTGCTTCTTCTAACACAATTCGACTCTGGTCAATAGTTAATATGGAGGAAATAATTCTTCAACAAGGCAAAACTAGCTAAGTGGGTTCTAGGTCATTGGGTTTTGTATATGTTTAGTATACATTTAATTTCCTTTCCCTATGGTTTATATGTTTAGTATAATAATAATTTTTCTTTTGGGGGAAATGTGTTGTAACCACCCCACTAATTTTTATCATTTTTTATGTATTTAATGGCAAACGACTCTGCATACTTCTCAGGAAATTGCATGACATCAGGACACACAGAGCTTTATACTTTACTGAGGAAAGGTTGGGGGGATAAAATAGAATTAAATATAAGTTTCATAAATCAGACTAAGTCACTATATAGTCCCTTGCGTTTGCATCCACAATCAATCAATACTAAGCAATTCAATTTAGGAAGTGTGCTAAACTTAGAGTTGCTGAACAGATGGAAAATAGAAAAGAAATGAAGCCATCTTCCCAATCAGACGATAACAACCAGGGGACTTCTTTTTTTTTTCCATTGATTTCCCTGCTCATTAAGATGTGTTCATTTATTTGCTTTTATTTTGAAGGTTCTGGTTAGAATCTTGAAATTAGAATCATCTTCAATGAAGTTTTTTTGCTCATTTTTCTGTATACAGAGGTAAATTGAAAACTGGCTCATGGAATTAAGTGTTTATACTTTATTTACCATCTCCAAATACAACGGTAAACCCAAAGGATCTCTTTAATCATTCTGTATTAGGCATCTCAAAATCTTCAGCAATACTCTGATCACAGTATGAGTTTAAAATAACTATAGACATATTTCTTGATTCTCATACATTAAAATGCAAAATTGAAGCCACCAACAAGATAAATAAACAAACTCCATTAGGGTGTGAGTAGCCAAGATAGTTCAGTCATAAAATGGAGCTTCAGCTTTACTTACAAGATAGAATTATGATATAGCAGAGGAAAAAAAATAGGTCTTCCCACAAGGAAAAATAGTGAGAATATTAAGTAAAATTAGGGGATGGAATATAAAACAATGTGTTGGGGGGTTTTTTTGGGGGGGGGGGTAAAAACCACAAAAAGGACCGTATCAATCATACTTATGAATTTAGAGTAAGAGAGGTTCTCATTCATATGATGGAATGTATAGATATATATGTATAAATTAAGCATATAAGATGAATGATTATACAATTTCCAAAGTCACGTAAGCTTAAACATGTTTGAGGGCCATGGGCAGGCAAAGAAACATAGACTTTTTATATCATAACAATAGGAAACAATTGATAGTTATCTTAAGTCCAACTGAAAACCTCTTGATTTTACAAACACTTTGTGATTGTACTAATCATTCATCTAATCCAACAATATATACTGGGGTATACTCTGCACAAGGTCTTTCACACTTAATCATCTCAGAACAGGGCCCAAAATAAGCATTCACAAATATAGGAATATATTCTAACTAGTTAAAAGAGGAATATTAAAGATACGCAAGCATAGAAAAAAATGAACTCCCACTGATTCTGTATTGAGGTGATAAGGGATGAAATATTTTTCGAGCATTAGTAAGATGTATACGGATAGGAAATCACACAAATGTCTCCACAAACATTGAGAGACAAGTGTTGGTGTTCATTATAACTACAATGGAGTGGGTATGTTGGACATAAAAGAAGATAGGTAAACAGATGAGGATACACTATAGAAGTAAAAACAGACGAGATCACGGAAAACTTGATACACCAGTTAAGAGTTTAGCTACTCTTGTGGGCTGTGATTAGCCACTGAAAGGTTAAAAGAGGGCAGAATCATGGCACTTTGTATTGTAGATATATAACTCTCCAAGACTAGTTAAAGGCAGAGAAGAGTATAACATGAAAAAGGCTTATTAGGAAGATAAATATGATTTCATGAAGGCCATGATTCCAGGGTTAGTTATCTCTGGGCTACTCTTCCAACTACCACGGACAGCCTGTATTGGGTCAATTGTCTCTCCCTGGTATGGACATTCTTCTCCCATATTCCATTCTTGGCGTTTAGATATTCTTTCAAGTCTTAGTTCAATATTAATTTTATCAATTGAGGCATCCGTTGAACAAGCGCATTTCTGCATTTCTGGATTTCATTATCCTATTCTATTTTTTGTTACTTATGCATGTATCAGCTTCTGATAGGTATTCTAGTTATTGCTTATTTCTGTGTCTGCAAATAGTTTATAACTCCAGAAGGTGAGGTTATTTTTAGAATGTTTTGTCTAAAGTCAGTTTAGCTTTAGAGGGAGTGCACCAAGCCTATAGTGGGCACTCATTAAACATTTCTGAAAAACTGAAAGAGTTGAAGTATGGACGGTCCAGATTTAGGAATATTGAGACCTGATGAAATTATTGGATATGGAGGGTAACCAAGAAGAGCCAAGAATCCCTCCCCCCTTCCCCATTTTTTTAGTATAGGTGATGTGGTAGACTGTAATTTCTGAAGAAAAAAAGTCAATGCTAGAAGAGGAGCAGTTCAGAAAGAAGCAGAGTTCTGGTTTGAATATATTGAATCCGAGTTTCCCATAGGATTTGCTGATTAAATGATGCTTCTGGTTGTACTCGTCGGACTGGTTTGGTGCCAGTGTAGAAGAGTTGGGGCCTTCGGCTTGTTGGTGATTGCTAAGATTGTGGTATGGATGAAACTTGCCCTTTTGAGTGGGAGGCAAGAAGGGAGAATGGATCAAGGAAGAGTCTAAAAACATATCATAAATAAATAATTACCTTTTTAGCCATAAGTAAGTGGTGAAATATTATCTTTCTGTAAGAGATTCAGGGAATAACTGAGATTGGTGAGCGTAATGAGGGGAATAATGGATCAAGGACAGGAGTCTAAACACATATCATAATAAAAAAAAAAATTAACAGTTTTAGCAATAGTAAAGGAGAAAATATTATATTTTCTGTAAGATGATTCAGGGAATAAACTGGAGATGGTGAGGTAATATTGGGCAATCCAAGAGTGAGCAGTCTTTTATTAACACGGTCATCACAGAACTCATGCAAAGCTTATATTAGTGCATTTCCAAATTATCCTGATAGATCTAAAAAAGATCCCCTACCACCACATTATGCTCTGCTTAGAAGTGAGCTTTGTAGTTTCCACTTATGTTCTTTTCAGCTAAGGTTACAATCCCTAGATTCTTTTTATTATCTGTCCAGAAGGAATGAAGACCCAAATTCCTCAAATTTTATTCTCATGAAATTTATTTTGATGCTCAGCTAAGTAATATCAATCAATTGGATCAGCCCTAAAAACAGCTGGCACTGTGTAGCAGGGTTGGAGACTTTCTTTTCACAGATTGATCTTTTTTCTATTTACCTAATTTTATAAGGCAGAAGAAGTTATTTAGGGTTTAAAATTAAAAAAGGATATGTATTTTTAATTTATGAATATCTTAGTAAATTTATAATTTAGGTCTAATTTTTATTTGTGTATATGTGTGTATTTGCGTATGTGGATATATTATTATATTTATATATATATGTATATGTATATATATATAGGAATATAGCCTGGATAATACAAGAAGCATCTCAATATAATTTGATTTTTTTTCTTTTTTCTTCTGGATTCTTTTTAACTTTCAAAAGATTATTTTAACATTACACTAGATGTGAGTTTTGAATGGGAGAGTTATTAGATTCCCCAAACAGAGACACTGTGTTAATTTATAGAGTTGGCCTTATTTCTAAAATAGGGACTGTGGCCACTTTTGTCTGGAAAGAGTGCCATTTCAAATGATTGATTCCAGCATACTGGCGTGACAGGTGATTTTTATTATTTTTATTTTTCAATTTAATCGACACAGCCATGTAGTTTCTGTGGATCTCTCCTTGTTCTTTGCACAGGAGGTTAAAGAAATTTGAGGTTAGGTAGGTTGATACAATATTTTCTTATTCAGGAAAATGGAGACAGACTGAGAAAGTTTAAACCAGACCCTAATTTTGTATTAAAAGCTGGGCAAAAGGAAGATTGAAACACTCAGGGTACTTTTTAGATCTAATAAAATATGAATATTTTTGGAGCCTGTTTTTAAGAGTAAACAACACTGAGTGTTTCACCAATAAGGGGATATCAAAAAGGATGGTAAGATTTTCATCCTGAGAAATTTTACGACAATCCCCTAAACACTGGAGGACTGAGTTTCAGACTCTGTAGTTCCCAAGAAGCAAAAAAAACCTAAAAATGTGGGGACTACGGATTTCATTGGCCTGTGCAGCTATAATATGTTGTAAACCACTTGCTAAAAGTAAAAAATATGACCTATGTAATTAATCCAGCAGGATCACACTTGGAAAAAGAGTCTTATGAAAGTGAAAAAAGGTAAGGGAAGGGAGTGAGAAGGTAGAAACAGACTAGTGGGCATCCAGGACACATTACTTGCCAGGTTTATTATCCGACTAAGGTATCAAAATGAGGCATGGGCTCAAACTGCAGTTCCATGGGGGCACTGATGGAGCCACCGATGGGACCATTGGGGTTCATGATGGCTATGTTGTCATTTCCTTTGCCAAGAATCTCCTATCAAATCAGCTAGTGGCAAATGTTCATACCTCATTCCCAAGAGCCTTGCCTCAATCAACCCTTCAGCAAATCACTCTCAGCTTTCAGAATAAAAGAAGAGAGGTGTTTTGTCACATTAAAGGCCTGCTGCCCACTTTCCATCGGGGCCCATTATTGTAGTCATAAATACCCATGTTCACAAGTATAATGATCAATTCGCTGTAAGTTATCATACAGAGAATCACCCGGCAGATACGACCAGAGTTGTAGTTGAATAAAGCATACATCCATTACAACTAGATGTAAGAATGAAAGGGATAATAACCAAATTTCCATGGAGCCTCTTTGATACATATTTCTGAGGTCCATATCGTGGGCCAACATAGGTCTCTACTTTTGAGAGATGTTTGTCAACAGGCAATGTTGGGAAAGTGTATTTCGTGCAGGCCTAAGCTCTGGATGAAGAAGGGAAACTAAAACGAGGCAGTTATTTTTTTCTTGCTGGAGTCAGTGAAGGAAAAGGGGAAATCCATGCTACAGATAAATAGTTGGAAAAGAATCCCATACAAATGTTCCTTGAATACGAGCGAGGTTGTGTGTGTCTTATAATGTGAAGGTGATCCAGAGGCAGTGATAGTTTATCGAATGTATTGGAGGTGGTTGAGTCTAGTCCATGGTGCTGCCACAATTATATCTGTGTAACAACTTTTCACTTAGAATGTTTATAGATAATAAAGCTACCTCACCAGCGCATAAGCTGGTCAGATCTGCCTTCCATCTACGGATGCTTTCATGATCACAATTATTTTAGTCTCAGCCATTCCACGGGTCCCAGGCAGGGGCTTTTCAAATTCTTTGATCAAAACTTATTAGTAAGGCTGTATTTTATACCCTGACACATAAAACAGGACTAGGAAACTTGATGTGAGAGGTGTCAAAGATTAATACCAACACTGAGATACTTTGGTATTTCCTTTTCTTTGATATTCTATTTAATTTGATTGCTTGTCAACAGTCGCTGGTGTTTGATCATAACCAAATTTAGGTCGGGGGCATCTGCAGTGCAGAGGTCTAAGATTTTTTTTTTCCTTTATAATTGAAGCAGATTCTGCTTATTGAACTTTTTTCGCAACAAAACAACAAGCGAAAATATCTTGGAGACATTAAATAAAATAAGAATTAAAGCAACATTAATTTTTCCTGGTGAATCTTAACCATTTTAAGATGTACCTTTGATCATTGTACTACGGATCATGATTGTGGGTCCCAGCAAATTATCAACACCTGATGGAATTTGCTTATTCGAAGAGTAAGAGGAAGGGTCAGTGCAGACGGAGAACATCTATTTAGTCTAGTATTTTTGCTTTGGCCTTTATCCCTATTCATTGTAATATGGAATTAATTTTGAGTGAGTTTTCCTTATTCACTTAATGTTACTTAAGGTAGGCAAGTAATATTCATAAAGTAAGCAAATTTACTCGTAAGTAGCTTATACATAGCCAGGGTTTGTTTTAAAATAAGAACTAATCTGTGAGTATTATACCCTATTATACTTAATCTGCTGAGCAATTTTTATGAAATGCTATTTGCTAGAAATACATTTCCAGAGAATTTTTCATCTATTTTTATCTTCCCTCATGTCAGATAGATTTTTTTCTATGTCAAAACACTAAGGAAGAACTCACAGCAGTTATTTGATAACCCAAAAATATATCCAGCCAATAATATCAACTGAAGAAAAAAATGTTATGTAAGTTTATCATAAGTTTCTTATTCACTTTTCTCTAGTGTAAATACCCTTAATGATTAGGTCAAGTTGCTTGGATTAGTTTGTTTGGTTTTAAAGATTTTAATTTATTTATTATGAAGACACAGAAATGAAATAAGAAACTAGGCAGAAGGAGAAGCAGGTTCCGTTGCTGGCAGGCACTGATGTGGGACTTGATCCCTGGACCCAGCATCGTGGCCTGAGCCATAAAGGCGGATGCTCAGCCACTGAGCCACCCATAGCATCCATTTGCATTGTTTTAGCTTGAAATAACAGTTGGGCTCAAAACAAAATTTAGTCTATAATTCCATAAGGTGGGGAAATCCCCTTTGTGCCATCAGATTTATACTTCATTCTCACTTACAAAATAACCATTATGGTTAAAAGAGATAGTCATTATAGGCTAATGAGATAGACACGTGACAATGTCTGAGGTATCCAAACATTAATTTATAATTTCTTTTTAAAATGATTA
>NW_024570538.1:0-7164 GCF_018345385.1 Vulpes lagopus | reverse complement strand
GAATTGTGGTAGTTCGAGACGGAGGCGATTTCTACAGGCAGAGCCGCACAAATTAATTTGATAAAATTATCTAAAGTCACCTCCCCTCCCCTCAATGCGTAACTATTGGAGTGTACTCCCCATTGATTTGATGCCCATCAGGGGGGATACTGCTTCTTTAGGTTTTACTACTCAGCTAATATTACCTGAGTATAAGACTGTTGTATCACAAGGGTGTCTCCAATCCTGAGAAAGGAGAAGGGAAGGATAAAAAAAAAAGTCTGTTTTAGTTTTGTATATAAATAAATTAATAAATAAATAAATACTTAGAGGTCTTTCAAAAAACTGAAAATCAGCGTTTTTAAACATTTTTTATTTCCTATCCACTCGACCATATTCTGTATCAGTTTTTTTGTGGAGTCTCATAGAACTAGGGTACTGTTTGGAAAATGTGGTATCCAGCAGCATCTAATTTTTAATTCTTAATATATCTGGGTCCATGTTACTGTGTGGGTTAAATAGTTCTTTCGTTTCATTTCTTGAACTTATCTAGTTTCCTCCTTTCCCTTTCTACCAATTTAGAAATAACTGCATTAATGCTATTACTCAGCAAAACAGCTTTGAGTGGAAATTATATATGAATTTTTTGTTTTTGTTTTCCAAATTGAAAAGAAAAAAAAGATAATATAGGAAGTGTCAGAATAATGGGTTTTGCTTTTAAATATGCTTTACTTTAGTTTTCATATCCCAACTTGAAACAATTTAGGAATTGCTTTCTATCATTCTATTATCATCTTAAGTGCCATCATGTATTTATTCTTGTACATTAGCATTTACTAATGGTTTCAATGGTAGAAAAAAATTTAGGCTTACATAAGAGAAAAAGACGTAAAATTCTCAGGTTTTTTTAATTCCCCAAGGTATGTTTATCATGAATTTATTAGACTTAAACATCCAAGTTTATATTGAAAATATAATGACATACATTATCCATGTTTTTTAAGGGGTTTTTTTTTTTTTTTTTTTCCCAAAAGGGATGTATAGCACAGTGTGATTCAATATTTTTATACATTACAAATTGATTCCATCCATAACGTCTGTTTACCTTCTGTCACCATTATAAGTTGGTTACAGTATTATTGGCTTTTTCTTATGCATACACTGTAATATCCATGCTTTATTTATTTTATAACTGGGAATTTGTACCTAGTATTCACCTTCACCTATTTGGTTTGGTCCCCAATACCCTCCCCACTCTGGTAACATCAATTCGTTTCCCATTTTGTGAGTTCTGCTTCTGTTCGGTTTGTTCATTTGTTTTGATTTTTAAGATTCTTCATATGAGTGATATCACATAGTAATTTCTGGTTGTCTGACTCATTTTACTTAGTGTATACACTCTAGGTACATTCTTATGGCACATTGGGCAAGTTTTCATTTCTGTTTATGGGAGTAATATTAGTGTGTGTGTGTGTGTGTGTATGGCTCATACACACATAAATATATATACCACATCTTCATCCATTATCGGTAGTGAACTCTCAGGTTGCTTTCTAAAGCAAATAACTGGGCTGTTGTACTTATGTTGCAATGACCATAATGTATTATTATATATATATCACTGCAAATTTGTTGTTTTTATTTCCCTTTGGTAAAATACCCAGAAGTGGAATTGCTGCCGATCATATAGGACTTTTTTATTTTTAATTTTTTGAGGATCTTCTATATATTTTCCACAGTATCCTGCACCAATTTCATTCCTACCAGTCGTGAAACAGGGGGTTGCTTGTTTCCCCATATATTCAACAATTACTTTTTTTTTTTTGTCATTTTGATAAAACGCAATTTAACAGGGATTCAGGTGATATCTTATTGTGTTTTGATTTCATTTCCCTGGTCATAGAATAATGAGATTTTTCATGTGTCTGTTGGATACTGTTATCGCTTTGGAAAATTACTGAACCCCGACACATCCCCACAAATCTACCTTAATATACTACTCCCCCCCCCTAACCACTCAAACATTTTTTCTTTTACAAACCCATTAAAAACAGAACAAAAACACCATACATAAATCTTCCCCCCCATTGATTTCAAATCTCTAGCCACTCATAGATTTGGTTAAATTGCCTTTTCATTTAGTTTGTGGTTTACTACACTGTACAGGGAAACATTTTAGTATGATAACTCCATTATCATATACCCCTACTCTCATACTCCCTCCATATCCACCCTTGACTCCCCCCCCCCCCCCCCCCCCCCCCCCCCCCCCCCCCCCCCCCCCCCCCCCCCCCCCCCCCCCCCCACCCCCCCAACACCCCCCCACCCCCCCCCACCCACCCCCACCCTCCCCTCCACCTACAATCACTTGCCCACTAAAAGTACTGGTGTCAGTCAGCTTCTTAATTGCCTCTGTTTTTTCTAGATCGTGTTCTGTGGTTTCAGGTTCTTACAGTCAAAATCTGCAAGCCATTTTTGAATATATTTTCGTGCGCGACTATGGTTTTAAAGTAGGGGTAATGAATATAATTTCCCAACCCCACATAATTTTGCATTTACGCTGTCTAGTTTTCCCAAGCAATCAGCATTTATTTGAAGGAGACTTTTCCCATTGTATATTTGTGGCTCCTTTTATAGATTACTATACATTTATTAGTTAATTTCTGGGGCTCTCTGTTCTGTTTCCACTGATCTGTGACTGCCATTGATATCTGTGCCACTTACCTACTGTTTTGATCACTATAGCTATGTAATATAATTGAAATTTGAGACTGTGATAAACTCCAGCATTATTCATGTCTCAAGATTGTTGTGGCCATTCAGGGTCTATGGGTTCCATACAAATTTTAGAATTTTTGTTCTTAATTCTGTGAAAACCACCACTGTATCATTTGATGAGACTTACATTACTTCTGTAGCTTTCTTTGTGTTTTGATTCTATTAACAAAAAACATCCCTCCCACAGAACATCCACCAACCCCCCCCCATCCCCCCCATTTAACACTTATATACTTTCAATTATCCTTCTTATCATCAAATTATCACATCCCCACAACTCCCCCCCCCCCCCATCACCAACCTCCCCCACCCCTCCTCTACTTTTCCATCCTCTCCCCCCTATCCACAACCCCCCCACCCCCCCCCCTCTACCCCCCCCCCCCCCCCTGCCTCCCCCCCCCCCCATTCCTAATGCTACTTCTAAACCCCTTTTATTATCCCCGTGCCATCACATTGTACACCATGTCCTACCCCACCAGGTGGAGTTGTCCCGAAGATTTTCCTTTAAACCAACTCCTACCCATCCTACCTACATATCCTAACCATTCTTTATTTATTTATTGACAGACCCTCCCCCCCTATCCCACTCACCCCGAACGCACCAGTAAGCAGAATGTCAGGCAGAGGGAGAGGGAGAAGCAGGCTCCCCCAATGAGCAGAGAGGCCTGATGTGGGGACTTCCATCCTATAGACCTGGGATCATGACATGAGCTGGAGGAGATGCTTAACTGACTGAGCCACCAAGGCCCTCAGCCCCTCCCCCACCCAGTTGTTCCTTAATTCACGTTTTGCTATTGCCTTAAGTGCATAGAAATACAGTCGATTTTGTATGTTGATTTGTATCCTACAAAACTGTGTACTGAATTCAGTTTAATAGTTTTAGTAATATTTTGATGGATAGTCATTAGATGTTTTATTTTTTTAATTTCTTTTTCGTAGTCCTTAGTGTTTTCTATATTTAGTTTCATATTTCGTAATAGTGCAGTTTTACTTTTCTAATCTGGTTGCATTTTTATTTCTGTTTGCTTTGCCTAATTGCTTGGCTAGGACTTCCAGTACTACCCTGATTGAACGAGATGAGGAAGGCATCCTTGTCTTATTACTGTTCTTAGAGACAAATTTCTCAGTTTTTCATCTTTGGAATAGGATGTTAGTGTGGATTTGTCTTATATAGCTGTGTTATGTTAGGTATATTCCTTCTATACCCTCTTTTGTTGAGAGAGTCTTTTTTTTTATATTTATTTTATGAGAAACACACACACACACACAGAGATGAGTGAGAGAGAGAAGAGAAGAGGTTTGAGAGAGACGAGAGAGTGGCAGAGAGGAAGACAAGACAGAGGGAGAAGAAGCAGGCTCCATGCAGGGCAGCCCGATGTGGGACTCGACTCCGGATGTCTCCGGATCATGACCGGGGCTGATGGCGTCGCTAAATGCTGGCCACCCGAGGCTGCCCAAGTTTTTTTTTTTTTTTTTTTTTTAACCTTTGAAATTGAGTTGTATTTGCTAATTACTTTATTCTGCATACATTAAGATTCATATAATTTTTATCCTTCATTTTTGCTATTGGCGTATATCGTGTTGATGATTTTGCAGATGTTGTATTTTATTTTGTTTTTAAGTAGGGCTAAACACACCGTGTGGAAGCCCAATGCAGGGATTAATCCTACCCTGAGACAAGATGGTGCGCTGATATCAAACGTCAGGACACTTAGTGACTGAATGGCACTTAGGCGGCACCCTGATTTGCGGTTGTTGAACATCCTTTGACTTCTGTGAAATAAATACCACTACTGTTCATGGTGTATGATTCTTTAATGTATTATTGAATTTGGTTTGCTAATATTTTGTTGTGGATTTTTGCAGCTATGTTCATCAGGAATACTGGCTGTAAATTTTTTTTTGTGTTGTGGTAACTATCTGGTTTTGGTATCGGGTATGTTGGCCTATAAAAAATGGTTTGGAAAGAGTTATTCTTTCGCTTTTGGAAATAAGTGGTAGAATAGGTACTAACACTTCTTTAAATGTTTGTAGTTTTCTCCTATGCGAACATCTGATTCTGGGACTTTTGTTTTTGGAGAGTCTAATTTATTTTTATTTATTTTTTTAGATTTGATTTATTTATTCATGAAGAGAAGAGAAAGAGGAGGGGGGGGAGGGAGGAGCAGAGTCACAGGCAGAGGGAGAAAGCGGCTTCCTGTTTAGGATCCTGATATGAACTTGGATCCTGATCCACTGGATCACCCGTGTGAGGGTGAAGGCAGGAGGTTCAACCGTGAGCTCACCAGGTATCACTTTTTGGGTGTTTTTTAATTATGATTGAGTTTAATCATTATAATTGTATGTTTTTCTTTCATTTTTTTTTCCCCCCCCCCCATCCCCCCCCCGATCAGCCTTGAAAGATTGTTTCTAGAATATTTAGTCACTTTTTCTAGGTTTTCCTAATTTGTGTGTATTGTTTTTAGTAGCCTTCTTTCCTTTATATTTATGTAGTGTCAGTAGTTTACTTCTCTTTCACTTCTTAATTTTTTATTTACTGGGCCCACTCTTTTGTAAATCTGGCTTCGAGGTCTATTGGATTTTAATCTTTAAAAATAATAACCGCTCCATCTTTTACTTTCATTGATCTTTCCTATCTTTTTGGCATCTATTTCTACTCTGATCTGTATTTATCCCCTTCCTTCTACTAACTTTCAGGCTTTATTTTCCCTTCTCTCTCTCTCTCTCTCTCTCTTCCTTTTCTTGTTTTAGTTTTAAATTTAGATTATTGGGCACTTTTTCTTGTTTCTTGAAGTGGCCTGAATCCTGTATCAGAGTCCCTCTTAAAATCTGTTGCTTGTATCTCATAAATTTAAAAGTTTGTGCGTTTCCAGTTTCATTTGTCTCCAAGTTATTTTTTCTTTAATTTCTTTGGTGACTTATTGGTTGTTTCATAGCATATTCTTTTGTTTCCATCATGTTTGTGTTTTTCCGTTTTCGTGAAATCAGTTTCTTCGTTTCATACCCCTATGGTTGGAAAAAAATGCTTGTATGATTTAGTCTTCTTGAATTTTATTGAAAATTTTATTGTGGCCCTAAACATGTGATCCATTTGGAGCAATTGCCATTGACCTCTTTATGTTGATAGCTTGTCTTTTGTTATAGTCTTTGTTTTAAACTCTTATTATGTTTTTATTTTGAGTATTATTCTCCAGTTTCTTTTGTTTCCATTTTTAAGTGGAATATCTTGTTCCAATCCTTCACTTACAATCTGTCCGTGTGTCTTTAGATCTGAAGTGAGTCCCTGGTAGGCCAAGTTATAGACGAATGGGTTTTGGTTTTTGTTTTTTGTTTTTTTTTATTTTCCATTTTAGCCACCCTATACCTTTTGACTGGGACGTTTCCATTTACATTTCAAGTAATTACGTGATAGTGACATATTATTGTCATTTTTGGTAATCTGCTTCCATGGTTTCTCCCAAAGATATATGTAGTATTGTTTCTGTAATGACGTTGGATTATGTTTTTTTAGGTTAGCATACATAGTATGATGAATCTAATAAACTATACGGCATAGTAACATGTAGAACACTAATATTCCAAATTTTTATTGTTAGATAAAATTGTTAAAGTAAATAATGATTTAACACTGAAATTATTTATAAATAAAACTATACATATCAATGGTGCCAAAACAAAAATTACTATGTATACATACATTACCTTTTTATATCAGACAAAAACTTTATGAAATGAGGAAAGGTTTATTCTAAAATGCAAAATAAAGGAAATGGGTAATACTTTATAAAACGTGTTGGTTCTTAATAAGCAATGATATCATTTGAGACCATATTAATAATTTTGTTTTGTTTTCTTACTGAAGAATTAATTTTTCCCATTACCAATATTAGGCTTTGCTTAGGATTTTTTGTTTTTGGTGCTCATAGTTCTCCATTATAGAATTTAGATCCAGTAAACAAAGATCGGAACACTAAGACCTTTCAAGGATTCTAGAAGCCATCTGCTATATTACTAGAAGTAGGAGATGAAGGTATATTTGTAGAAGAGAATGATTTTTTGCGCTTGGTTCCTCTACTTACAATTCTGTAGTGGATTTTACCCTTTTTATGCAAAGCTCATTATTTTGTTTTTTATCGCCTGTCACAAAGCAGTCTAAGTTTTATTACAAGTGTACTTGCAAGATATTTTACTAGTCAACGAGACCGGCTTTTCAAAGTTAAAACTGTAAATTCAATACTGATAGATGTTAAATGACCCATAATTATGTTACGTCCATACATCCTAAAACCTGTCCTATTTCACAAAGTAAAATAACATATGAGCTATAATGGTCGAATTAGAGATATATTTGAATGAAATAAAGATTATGGAGTACTTTCTCAATATTGAAAAGTGAGCTTGGTTCAT
>NW_024570537.1:0-6000 GCF_018345385.1 Vulpes lagopus | reverse complement strand
GCCTGCACGGACACGCGTCCTAACAGGCCTAGCCCGATGCGTGCCTGAAGTGTTGTGAGAGGTAGTGGAAAGTCCGGCCCACAAGACTAGTGCATCCAAGCTCAACCCAGCGATTTCTGTATTTCCTCTGTGAGCCATTGTGCTGCAACCTAAGTGCCATACGAGAGAAGCTAGCTGAACGCCTTGTCCGAAAGCAATTACTTCGGGAGAGTTGAGCTCACCCTCAGTCCCTCACAGTTGCACACTGTCAGCAGAAAGAGTTTCCAACATCTGCACCCACAGCCGTTTGTCAGAGGCTTGTGAGACGCAAGTGGAATAAGAAGACGTGGAGGGTGTCTCCAGCTGCAGTGGAGTGGTATTCTGTGTACCCTGGCTTAGAAAACTGTTAGGTTCTCAGTGCCCGAGGAACGCAGCTAGTTGAACGCTGGCTTGTAGGCGTGCTTCCTTCTGTGAGCTGAGTTCAGGGCAGGACCCTCCCGCATTCTGACTGCCCGTAGACGTAGGTCCCAGCATCCTTATGTTAGGTGCCGGAAGAGGTTGTGTGAAGAGCATGTGGAAGTGACAGGATTCTCCTCAGGTGTATCTGATCTCAATGCAGACATTGCAAACGTCCTTGTTCAATGAGAGTGTAGCTCGGTCCTAGCTCCCATCAAAGTGTCTAGCAGACATCTGCCTGCAAAGCATACACACTTCCGAGAGTTGGGCTTATGGACTGTCCCTCCCACATCCTGCCTGCACGTACACCGCGCTCCTAACAGGCCTAGCCCCGATGCGTGCCTGAAGTGTTGTGAGAGGTAAGTGGAAAGTCCCGGCCCACAAGACTAGTGCATCCAAGCTCAACCCAGCGATTTCCTAGTATTTCCTGTGTGAGCCAGGTGCGACATCCTAAGTGCCATACGAGAGAAGCTAGCTGAACGCCTTGTCCGAAAGCAACTTACTTCGGAGAGTTGAGCTCACCCTCAGTCCCTCACAGTTGCACACTGCCTGCAGAAAGAGTTTCCAACATCTGCACCACAGCCGTTTGTCAGAGGCTTGTGAGACGCAAGTGGAATAAGCAGACCTGGAGGGTGTCTCCAGCTGCAGTGGAGTGGTATTCTGGGTACCTCCTGGCTTAGAACACTGTTACGTTCTCAGTGCCCGAGGAACGCAGCTAGTTGAAAGCTGGCTTGTAGGCGTGCTTCCTTGTGCGAGCTGAGTTCAGGGCAGGACCCTCCCGCATTCTGACTGCCCGTAGACGTAGGTCCCAGCATCCTTATGTTAGGTGCCGGAAGAGGTTGTGTGAAGAGCATGTGGAAGTGACAGGATTCTCCTCAGGTGTATCTGATCTCAATGCAGACATTGCAAACGTCCTTGTTCAATGAGAGTGTAGCTCGGTCCTAGCTCCCATCAAAGTGTCTAGCAGACATCTGCCTGCAAAGCATACACACTTCCGAGAGTTGGGCTTATGGACTGTCCCTCCCACATCCTGCCTGCACGAACACCGGGCTCCTAACAGGCCTAGCCCCGATGCGTGCCTGAAGTGTTCTGAGAGGTAAGTGGAAAGTCCCGGCCCACAAGACTAGTGCATCGAAGCTCAACCCAGCGATTTCCTACTATTTCCCTCTGTGAGCCAGGTGCGACATCCTAAGTGCCATACGAGAGAACCTAGCTGAACGCCTTGTCCGAAAGCAACTTACTTCGGAGAGTTGAGCTCACCCTCAGTCCCTCACAGTTGCACACTGCCTGCAGAAAGAGTTTCCAACATCTGCACCACAGCCGTTTGTCAGAGGCTTGTGAGACGCAAGTGGAATAAGCAGACCTGGAGGGTGTCTCCAGCTGCAGTGGAGTGGTATTCTGGGTCCCTCCTGGCTTAGAACACTGTTACGTTCTCAGTGCCCGAGGAACGCAGCTAGTTGAAAGCTGGCTTGTAGGCGTGCTTCCTTGTGTGACTGAGTTCAGGCAGGACCCTCCCACATTCTGATGCCGTAGACGTAGGTCCCAGCATCCTTATGTTAGGTGCCGGAAGAGGTTGTGAGAAGAGCATGTGGAAGTGACAGGATTCTCCTCAAGTGTATCTGATCTCAATGCAGACATTGCAAACGTCCTTGTTCAATAGAGTGTACTCGGTCCTAGCTCCCTTCAAGTTGTCTAGCAGACATCTGCCTGCAAAGCATACACACTTCTGAGATTGGGCTTATGGACTGTCCCTCCCACATCCTGCCTGTACGTACACCGCGCTCCTGACAGGCCTACCCGATGCGTGCCTGAAGTGTTGTGAGAGGTAAGTGGAAGTCCCGGCCCACAAGACTAGTGCATGCAAGCTCAACCAGCGATTTCCTAGTATTTCCTCTGTGAGCCATGTCCTACATCTAAGTGCCATACGAGAGAGGCTAGCTGAACGCCTTGTCCCAAAGCAACTTACTTCGGAGAGTTGAGCTCACCCTCAGTCCCTCACAGTTGCACACTGCCTGCAGAAAGAGTTTCCAACATCTGCACCACAGCCGTTTGTCAGAGGCTTGTGAGACGCAAGTGGAATAAGCAGACCTGGAGGGTGTCTCCAGCTGCAGTGGAGTGGTATTCTGGGTACCTCCTGGCTTAGAACACTGTTACGTTCTCAGTGCCCGAGGAACGCAGCTAGTTGAAAGCTGGCTTGTAGGCGTGCTTCCTTGTGCGAGCTGAGTTCAGGGCAGGACCCTCCCGCATTCTGACTGCCCGTAGACGTAGGTCCCAGCATCCTTATGTTAGGTGCCGGAAGAGGTTGTGTGAAGAGCATGTGGAAGTGACAGGATTCTCCTCAGGTGTATCTGATCTCAATGCAGACATTGCAAACGTCCTTGTTCAATGAGAGTGTAGCTCGGTCCTAGCTCCCATCAAAGTGTCTAGCAGACATCTGCCTGCAAAGCATACACACTTCCGAGAGTTGGGCTTATGGACTGTCCCTCCCACATCCTGCCTGCACGTACACCGCGCTCCTAACAGGCCTAGCCCCGATGCGTGCCTGAAGTGTTGTGAGAGGTAAGTGGAAAGTCCCGGCCCACAAGACTAGTGCATCCAAGCTCAACCCAGCGATTTCCTAGTATTTCCTGTGTGAGCCAGGTGCGACATCCTAAGTGCCATACGAGAGAAGCTAGCTGAACGCCTTGTCCGAAAGCAACTTACTTCGGAGAGTTGAGCTCACCCTCAGTCCCTCACAGTTGCACACTGCCTGCAGAAAGAGTTTCCAACATCTGCACCACAGCCGTTTGTCAGAGGCTTGTGAGACGCAAGTGGAATAAGCAGACCTGGAGGGTGTCTCCAGCTGCAGTGGAGTGGTATTCTGGGTACCTCCTGGCTTAGAACACTGTTACGTTCTCAGTGCCCGAGGAACGCAGCTAGTTGAAAGCTGGCTTGTAGGCGTGCTTCCTTGTGCGAGCTGAGTTCAGGGCAGGACCCTCCCGCATTCTGACTGCCCGTAGACGTAGGTCCCAGCATCCTTATGTTAGGTGCCGGAAGAGGTTGTGTGAAGAGCATGTGGAAGTGACAGGATTCTCCTCAGGTGTATCTGATCTCAATGCAGACATTGCAAACGTCCTTGTTCAATGAGAGTGTAGCTCGGTCCTAGCTCCCATCAAAGTGTCTAGCAGACATCTGCCTGCAAAGCATACACACTTCCGAGAGTTGGGCTTATGGACTGTCCCTCCCACATCCTGCCTGCACGTACACCGCGCTCCTAACAGGCCTAGCCCCGATGCGTGCCTGAAGTGTTGTGAGAGGTAAGTGGAAAGTCCCGGCCCACAAGACTAGTGCATCCAAGCTCAACCCAGCGATTTCCTAGTATTTCCTGTGTGAGCCAGGTGCGACATCCTAAGTGCCATACGAGAGAAGCTAGCTGAACGCCTTGTCCGAAAGCAACTTACTTCGGAGAGTTGAGCTCACCCTCAGTCCCTCACAGTTGCACACTGCCTGCAGAAAGAGTTTCCAACATCTGCACCACAGCCGTTTGTCAGAGGCTTGTGAGACGCAAGTGGAATAAGCAGACCTGGAGGGTGTCTCCAGCTGCAGTGGAGTGGTATTCTGGGTACCTCCTGGCTTAGAACACTGTTACGTTCTCAGTGCCCGAGGAACGCAGCTAGTTGAAAGCTGGCTTGTAGGCGTGCTTCCTTGTGCGAGCTGAGTTCAGAGCAGGACCCTCCCGCATTCTGACTGCCCGTAGACGTAGGTCCCAGCATCCTTATGTTAGGTGCCGGAAGAGGTTGTGTGAAGAGCATGTGGAAGTGACAGGATTCTCCTCAGGTGTATCTGATCTCAATGCAGACATTGCAAACGTCCTTGTTCAATGAGAGTGTAGCTCGGTCCTAGCTCCCATCAAAGTGTCTAGCAGACATCTGCCTGCAAAGCATACACACTTCCGAGAGTTGGGCTTATGGACTGTCCCTCCCACATCCTGCCTGCACGTACACCGCGCTCCTAACAGGCCTAGCCCCGATGCGTGCCTGAAGTGTTGTGAGAGGTAAGTGGAAAGTCCCGGCCCACAAGACTAGTGCATCCAAGCTCAACCCAGCGATTTCCTAGTATTTCCTGTGTGAGCCAGGTGCGACATCCTAAGTGCCATACGAGAGAAGCTAGCTGAACGCCTTGTCCGAAAGCAACTTACTTCGGAGAGTTGAGCTCACCCTCAGTCCCTCACAGTTGCACACTGCCTGCAGAAAGAGTTTCCAACATCTGCACCACAGCCGTTTGTCAGAGGCTTGTGAGACGCAAGTGGAATAAGCAGACCTGGAGGGTGTCTCCAGCTGCAGTGGAGTGGTATTCTGGGTACCTCCTGGCTTAGAACACTGTTACGTTCTCAGTGCCCGAGGAACGCAGCTAGTTGAAAGCTGGCTTGTAGGCGTGCTTCCTTGTGCGAGCTGAGTTCAGGGCAGGACCCTCCCGCATTCTGACTGCCCGTAGACGTAGGTCCCAGCATCCTTATGTTAGGTGCCGGAAGAGGTTGTGTGAAGAGCATGTGGAAGTGACAGGATTCTCCTCAGGTGTATCTGATCTCAATGCAGACATTGCAAACGTCCTTGTTCAATGAGAGTGTAGCTCGGTCCTAGCTCCCATCAAAGTGTCTAGCAGACATCTGCCTGCAAAGCATACACACTTCCGAGAGTTGGGCTTATGGACTGTCCCTCCCACATCCTGCCTGCACGTACACCGCGCTCCTAACAGGCCTAGCCCCGATGCGTGCCTGAAGTGTTGTGAGAGGTAAGTGGAAAGTCCCGGCCCACAAGACTAGTGCATCCAAGCTCAACCCAGCGATTTCCTAGTATTTCCTGTGTGAGCCAGGTGCGACATCCTAAGTGCCATACGAGAGAAGCTAGCTGAACGCCTTGTCCGAAAGCAACTTACTTCGGAGAGTTGAGCTCACCCTCAGTCCCTCACAGTTGCACACTGCCTGCAGAAAGAGTTTCCAACATCTGCACCACAGCCGTTTGTCAGAGGCTTGTGAGACGCAAGTGGAATAAGCAGACCTGGAGGGTGTCTCCAGCTGCAGTGGAGTGGTATTCTGGGTACCTCCTGGCTTAGAACACTGTTACGTTCTCAGTGCCCGAGGAACGCAGCTAGTTGAAAGCTGGCTTGTAGGCGTGCTTCCTTGTGCGAGCTGAGTTCAGAGCAGGACCCTCCCGCATTCTGACTGCCCGTAGACGTAGGTCCCAGCATCCTTATGTTAGGTGCCGGAAGAGGTTGTGTGAAGAGCATGTGGAAGTGACAGGATTCTCCTCAGGTGTATCTGATCTCAATGCAGACATTGCAAACGTCCTTGTTCAATGAGAGTGTAGCTCGGTCCTAGCTCCCATCAAAGTGTCTAGCAGACATCTGCCTGCAAAGCATACACACTTCGAGAGTTGGGCTTATGGACTGTCCCTCCCACATCCTGCCTGCAGTACACCGCGCTCCTAACAGGCCTAGCCCCGATGCGTGCTGAAGTGTTGTGAGAGGTAAGTGGAAAGTCCCGGCCCACAAGACTAGTGCATCCAAGCTCAACCCAGCGATATTTCC
>NW_024570536.1:0-5767 GCF_018345385.1 Vulpes lagopus | reverse complement strand
GCTCCACAAGCCTCTGACAAACGGCTGTGGCAGATGATTGGAAACTCTTTCTGCAGGCAGTGTGCAACTGTGAGGGACTGAGGTGAGCTCAACTCTCCGAAGTAGTTGCTTTCGGACAAGGCGATCAGCTAGCTTCTCTCGTTATGCACTTAGGATGTCGCAACCTGGCTCACACAGGAAATACTAGGAAATCGCTGGGTTGAGCTTGGATGCACTAGTCTTGTGGGCCGGGACTTTCCACTTACCTCTCACAACACTTCAGGCACGCATCGGGGCTAGGCCTGTTAGGAGCGCGGTGTACGTGCAGGCAGGATGTGGGAGGGACAGTCCATAAGCCCAACTCTCGGAAGTGTGTATGCTTTGCAGGCAGATGTCTGCTAGACACTTTGATGGGAGCTAGGACCGAGCTACACTCTCATTGAACAAGGACGTTTGCAATGTCTGCATTGAGATCAGATACACCTGAGGAGAATCCTGTCACTTCCACATGCTCTTCACACAACCTCTTCCGGCACCTAACATAAGGATGCTGGGACCTACGTCTACGGGCAGTCAGAATGCGGGAGGGTCCTGCTCTGAACTCAGCTCGCACAAGGAAGCACGCCTACAAGCCAGCTTTCAACTAGCTGCGTTCCTCGGGCACTGAGAACGTAACAGTATCTAAGCCAGGAAAGGTACCCAGAATACCACTCCACTGCAGCTGGAGACACCCCTCAGGTCTGCTTATTCCACTTGCGTCTCACAAGCCTCTGACAAACGGCCTGTGGTGCAGATGTTGGAAACTCTTTCTGCAGGCAGTGTGCAACTGTGAGGGACTGGAGGGTGAGCTCAACTCTCCGAAGTAAGTTGCTTTCGGACAAGGCGTTCAGCTAGCTTCTCTCGTATGGCACTTAGGATGTCGCACCTGGCTCACACAGGAAATATAGGAAATCGCTGGGTTGAGCTTGGATGCACTAGTCTTGTGGGCCGGGACTTTCCACTTACCTCTCACAACACTTCAGGCACGCATCGGGGCTAGGCCTGTTAGGAGCGCGGTGTACGTGCAGGCAGGATGTGGGAGGGACAGTCCATAAGGCCCAACTCTCGGAAGTGTGTATGCTTTGCAGGCAGATGTCTGCTAGACACTTTGATGGGAGCTAGGTCCGAGCTACACTCTCATTGAACAAGGACGTTTGCAATGTCTGCATTGAGATCAGATACACCTGAAGAGTATCCTGTCACTTCCACATGCTCTTCACACAACCTCTTCTGGCACCTACATAAATCTGGACCTCTGCAATTCTACCAGTTAGAAATCGGAGTCCTGCTCTAAACCACAGCTCGCACAAGAAGTCCAACCCTACAACCACTTTAACTGCGCTTCCCGGGCACTAAACTACAGTTTCAAGCCAGGAGCCAGAATACCTCCACTGCAGCTGAACCCTCCAGTCCTTATTCACTTGCGTCTCACACCCTGACAACGAGTGGCAATTTGAAACTCTCTGCGCTGCAACTGGAGGAGGGGGAGCTAACCCAGTAAGTTGCTTCGGCAAGCGTTCAGCTACTTCTCGTATGCACAAATCACTGCTCACACAAAATAGAAACGCTGGGTGAGCTTGAGCATATCTTGTGGCCGACATTCCACTACCTCTCACACATCAGCAGCATCGGGCAGGCTGTTAGACGCTGTACTGCAGCAGGATTGGAGGACAGTCCAAAGCAACTCTGAAGTGGTAGCTTGCACAGATGCTCTAACATTTGTGGACTGGCCGAGCTACACTCTCTTGAACAAGACTTGCAATTCATGAGATCAATACACTGAGAATCCTGTCATTCCACAGTCTACACACCCTTCCGCACCAACATAGGATCTGGACCACCTACGCATAGAAGGGGAGTCCGCCTAACCACCGCACAGAAAACCCACAGCCCTTCAACAGCGCGTTCCTCGCCTGAAACTAAGTGTCTAACCAGGAGACCAGAAACCCTCCATGCAGCTGAGACACCTCAGGCTTATTCACTTGCGCTCACAACTAAAACGGCTTGGGCAGATGTTGAAACTCTTCTCAGCGTGTGCAATGAGACGAGGTGAGCTAACTCTCGAGTAAGTTGCTTCAACGTTCAGCTAGCTTCTCGAAAATGATGTGCACCAGCTCACACAGGAAATACTGGAACTGGTTGAGCTTGATGCACTAGTCTTGGGCCGGCTTTCACATACTCTCAAACTTCAGCACGCATCGGGGTAGGCCTGTTAGGCGGGTTACGTAGGGCAGTGGGGAGGGACAGCCATAAGCCCAACTCTCGAAGTGTGTATGATTTGCAGCAGATGTCTGCTAGACACTTTGTGGGCTAGCCAGTACACTCTCATTGAACAAGGACGTTTTGCAATGTCGATTGAATCAGATCACTGAAGATCGTCACTTCCACATGCTTTCAACAACCTCTCGCACCAACAAAGGAGGGGGTGGACCTACTCTACGGCTTTAAATGCGGAGGTCCTGCCTGACAAGTCGACAAGGAAGCACGCCTACAGCCAGCTTTACTAGCTGGTCCTGGCACTGACAACGTAACATTGTTCTAACCAGGAGGTACCAGAATACCGCTCCACTGCAGCTGAGACACCTCCAGGTCTGCTTTTCACTTCGTCTCACAAGCCTCTGACAAACGGTGTGGTGCAGAATCGTTTGGAAACTCTTGTCTGCAGCAGTAGTGCAACTGTGATGGACTGGAGGTGAGCTCATCTCTCCGAGTTAAGTTCTTTCCGGGACAAGGCGTCAGTCGTAGCTTCTCTCGTAGGCAACGTAGCATGTCGAACCTTGCTCACTCAGGAAATTCTAAAAATCGCTGGTGAGCTTGGTGCACTAGCTTGTGGCCGGGACTTTCCACTTACCTCTCACGAACACTTCACGCACTGCATCGGGCTAGCCTGTTAGAGCGCGGTGTACGTGGCAGCTGGTTGTGGGAGGACAGTCCCATAAACCCCTACTCTCGAATGTGTATATTTGCAGGCTATTCTGCTAGACACTTTGATGCGAGATTAGACCTAGCTACACTCTCATTGAACAAGACGGTGGCAATGGTCTGCATTGAGATCAGATACGACCTAGGAGAAGTACGTCACTTCACACATGCTCTTCACAGAACTCGTCAGCACCTAACATTAGGGCATGCTGGACCTACAGTCCTACAGGCATCAGAAATCGGAGCTCCCTGCCTGAACTCAGCTCGCACAAGGAAGCACGCCTACAAGCCAGCTTTCAACTAGCTGCGTTCCTCGGGCACTGAGAACGTAACAGTCTTCTAAACCAGGAGGTACCCAGAATACCACTCCACTGCAGCTGGAGACACCCTCGAGGTCTGCTTATTCCACTTGCGTCTCACAAGCCTCTGACAAACGGCTGTGGTGCAGATGTTGGAAACTCTTTCTGCAGGCAGTATTCAACTGTGAGGGACTGAGGGTGAGCTCAACTCTCCGAAGTATGTTGCTTTCGGACAAGGCGTTCAGCTAGCTTCTCTCGTATTGCGCTTAGGATGTCGCACCTGGCTCACACAGGAAATACTAGGAAATCGCTGGGTTGAGCTTGGATGCACTAGTCTTGTGGGCCGGGACTTTCCACTTACCTCTCACAACACTTCACGCACGCATCGGGGCTAGGCCTGTTAGGAGCGCCGTGTACGTGCAGGCTGGATGTGGGAGGGACAGTCCATAAGCCCAACTCTCGCAAGTGTGTATGCTTTGCAGGCAGATGTCTGCTAGACACTTTGATGCGAGCTAGGACTGAGCTACACTCTCATTGAACAAGGACGTTTGCAATGTCTGCATTGAGATCAGATACACCTGAGGAGAATCCTGTCACTTCCACATGCTCTTCACACAACCTCTTCCGGCACCTAACATAAGGATGCTGGGACCTACGTCTACGGGCAGTCAGAATGCGGGAGGGTCCTGATATGAACTCAGCTCGCACAAGGAAGCACGCCTACAAGCCAGCTTTCACCTAGCTGCGTTCCTCGGGCACTGAAAACGTAACAGTCTTCTAAACCAGGAGGTACCCAGAATACCACTCCACTGCAGCTGGAGACACCCTCGAGGTCTGCTTATTCCACTTGCGTCTCACAAGCCTCTGACAAACGGCTGTGGTGCAGATGTTGGAAACTCTTTCTGCAGGCAGTGTGCAACTGTGAGGGACTGAGGGTGAGCTCAACTCTCCGAAGTAAGTTGCTTTCGGACAAGGCGTTCAGCTAGCTTCTCTCGTATGGCACTTAGAATGTCGAACCTGGCTCACACAGGAAATATTGGAAATCGCTGGGTTGAGCTTGGATGCACTAGTCTTGTGGGCCGGGACTTTCCACTTACCTCTCACAACACTTCAGGCACGCATCGGGGCTAGGCCTGTTAGGAGCGCGGTGTACGTGCAGGCAGGATGTGGGAGGGACAGTCCATAAGGCCAACTCTCGGAAGTGTGTATGCTTTGCAGGCAGATGTCTGCTAGACACTTTGATGGGAGCTAGGTCCGAGCTACACTCTCATTGAACAAGGACGTTTGCAATGTCTGCATTGAGATCAGATACACCTGAGGAGAATCCTGTCACTTCCACATGCTCTTCACACAACCTCTTCCGGCACCTAACATAAGGATGCTGGGACCTACGTCTACGGGCAGTTAGAATGCGGGAGGGTCCTGCTCTGAACACAGCTCGCACAAGGAAGCACGCCTACAAGCCAGCTTTCAACTAGCTGCGTTCCTCGGGCACTGACAACGTAACAGTGTTCTAAGCCAGGAGGTACCCAGAATACCACTCCACTGCAGCTGGAGACACCCTCCAGGTCTGCTTATTCCACTTGCGTCTCACAAGCCTCTGACAAACGGCTGTGGTGCAGATGTTGGAAACTCTTTCTGCAGGCAGTGTGCAACTGTGAGGGACTGAGGGTGAGCTCAACTCTCCGAAGTAAGTTGCTTTCGGACAAGGCGTTCAGCTAGCTTCTCTCGTATGGCACTTAGGATGTAACACCTGGCTCACACAGGGAAATAGTAGGAAATCGCTGGGTTGAGCTTGGATGCACTAGTCTTGTGGGCCGGGACTTTCCACTTACCTCTCACAACACTTCAGGCACGCATCGGGGCTAGGCCTGTTAGGAGCGGGGTGTACGTGCAGGCAGGATGTGGGAGGGACAGTCCATAAGCCCAACTCTCGGAAGTGTGTATGCTTTGCAGGCAGATGTCTGCTAGACACTTTGATGGGAGCTAGGACCGAGCTACACTCTCATTGAAGCAAGGACGTTTGCAATGTCTGCATTGAGATCAGATACACCTGAGGAGAATCCTGTCACTTCCACATGCTCTTCACACAACCTCTTCCGGCACCTAACATAAGGATGCTGGGACCTACGTCTACGGGCAGTCAGAATGCGGGAGGGTCCTGCTCTGAACTCAGCTCGCACAAGGAAGCACGCCTACAAGCCAGCTTTCAACTAGCTGCGTTCCTCGGGCACTGACAACGTAACAGTATTCTAAGCCAGGAGGTACCCAGAATACCACTCCATCTGCAGCTGGAGACACCCCTCCGAGGTCTGCTTATTCCACTTGCGTCTCACAAGCCTCTGACAAACGGCTGTGGTGCAGATGTTGGAAACTCTTTCTGCAGGCCAGTGGTGCAACTGTGAGGGACTGAGGGTGAGCTCAACTCTCCGAAGTAAGTTGCTTTCGGACAAGGCTTCAGCTAGGCTTTCCTCTAGGATGCACTTTAGGAGTAAAACCCGCCCCCCGGAAATATGGGAAAAAGCGGG
>NW_024570535.1:0-6927 GCF_018345385.1 Vulpes lagopus | reverse complement strand
GGGAGATCGAAAAGGTTTCTCTGAGATTCCACAAACACACGACCGAGGGGAAGCATGGAATTGGACTCAGTTCAAAATTAAAACTAGGATGCCAGAGCAAGAGTGCGACCACATCCCCACCCTGAGGGCAAGGGATGCGTGGCATATCTGAGGGGGGGCTGGGGGGAGCACCAGGGATCCGCCCACATTCCAGTGCGTGAGAGCCAAAGCCTGTCACTGGCCAGGGGGACCCAGCCGGCCTACTGACTGTCATCCCTCACCACATGGTGGGGCGGGGGGGGGGGGGTGTATCCTGAGTCGGGGTCCTTGCATTCTAGTACGAGCTGGAATGGTCAGTATTGGGTCTCCCTGCATGCACGGCCTTACAGGGGAGCCAGGGGGGTTCCGGGAGCTGCCGGACTCTGACTGCAGCTCCTTCCCTGGGACATGGGTTTTGGGGGCGCCCTCACCCTGGGATGTGGAGAAGGGCTGCAGGAGCTGCCACAGTCATCTCATTGGGGTCTGGGTGTTTTGGACCAAAGCCGGGAGGCCAGCGCCCCCACCCTAGACCACAGGCCCCAGAGTGGCCCCCGGGGCGCAGGCTATCATGCGGCCCACTCACCTGTTGACTGTCGCAGTGTGTCGAGGCCTCCTCTTTATGCCCGGGTACTGGGGAGAGTGGGAGAGGAGTTGGGGGGTGGTATGGGAGAGTGGGGGGTCTGAGGAGAGGGGAGTACTGAGGCTACTGGGGGAGCTGAGAGCGGGAGAGTCCAGTCGCTGGTGAGCCAGATCCAGAGCGAGTGCTTCGATGATGCAGATGCACAGTGAGTGCCATTGCAAGCGGTGGAACCCGGGGGGTGGCACAGTTCGCCCCACAGTTTGGGTTTCCCACATCATGACTGTGGGCAGGCGGGGTCCAATCAGCACTTTAGCCCTTCTACCATGAATGGCGGAGGGTCCTGGGGGCGGGTCTGTTCCCACCCCAGGCAGGAGGGGGATGAGGCACCCTCCCTATCCTCGTTCCCATCCTTGGCCCTGCAGGCTCCACCTTTATAGGTAGACTGGGGTCTCAAGATGTCACCCGACCCCCAGAGTTCACAGCATGGGGTTGCACTTAAACATTCGGGGGGCTCTTTGCTAGTTCAGTCGTTCCACGTCGACTCTTTAGTTTTGGCTCAGGTCAGGATCTTGAGGTTGTGGCGTGGCGGGCCCTCGCGTGGGCTCAGGTCTCCGTTGGGTGAGGAGTCGCTCCAGGTTCCCTCTCTCTGCCCTCCTACTGCACCCTTTCTCAAGTAAATCTTCTAAAATTAACTGAACACACGTGAGCATGTTTATCCCCTCTGCAGAGGTGCCTTCGTGTGTGTAACGGACCTGAAATGCTTTTCACGGACCAACCGGGAGTCCTCCAGGAAACCCCTATTCCTGGATTATTTATTGAAGTACAGTCAACACACAATGTGGACAGTAGTTTCAGGGCTACAACTAGTGAACTTGACAATTCTGGCTTTTTCAGCTCCCCCCACTGAGAAGCGGCGTCACGTCTTGTCCCCGATACAAAGTTGTCACAACTGTATGACTCCATTCCTAGGCTGTACTTTCTAATTCTGTGACTTATTTTCTTTATGATCGGAGCTTTAAGGCTGTTACTATCGTTCATATACATTGCCCATGTCCTACCCACGGCCCTCTGTCCATTCAGTCAGCAGGAGCCATCACATTTAACCAGAGATAAGGACATGGGCAGGCCCCGGGTGGTCAGCGGATTAACGCAGCCTTCAGCCCAGGGTGATCTGGAGTCCCGGGATCGTCCACAATTCGAGTTCCTTAACGGAGCGCTTCTCCCTCTGCCCATGTCTTGCTTTCTCTCTCTGCCGCTCTCTCTGTATGTCTCTCAAGGATATATAAATAAATCTTTTAAAAAAGAAAAATGAGGGAACGGACCAAAAATGCATTACGATCCCTTCTCAAGAGTTGCAGAAAATGATTGACAAAGTACAAACTTCAAAAGCTCTAGTGGGTTTTGAGGAAATGTCTATCAACAGAATAAAGTTCGCTAGGAAGGCCGCAGCTGAATCCTCTTCAAGGGTGAAAACCTGAAATCGTCCTCCCCTAAGAGCAGGAAAAGCCAAGGAGGGTCTCCCCTCTCCGTGCTGGAAGTCCTAATGTAGTCAACAGACCAGGAAACAGCAAAGGTTCACTTGGAAGGGGGGACGTCACACTCTCCCTATTTGTGAAGACGCGGTGCTAGAACCAGGAATCCGAGAGCCCCCACCAAAAACCTGTTAGAAGCTAATGAGATTGAATTCAGTAAATTCATGGGACACCAACTGACCCCTACAGAGCTCAGTTAGCCTTGCTGCGTCTGACAATGAGCACTACAGGAAACGAAAGGAAAGGACTGTGACTCCCTTCTCAGGAGCCATCCACAGAGACTAAATAATGAGACTGAACGAAAAGGAGCACAAGACTTGTGGCACTGGAGCCATACCAGGCTCTGGGAAAAGGCCGTCCTGGGGTTCGTGGGGTGGAAGCCTCCTCTTGTGAAAACTGTCCACTGGTCTGGAAGCCACCTCGGTTTCAAATGTCATTCCTACAAAGTCATGGTGGTAGATCCTAGATGTAGGAAAAAAAAAAAAACCCTAAACATCCGTCAGCCCCCACAAATGACCCCGGACAGCATAATCAGTATTGGAAACGCAGGACAGAGTGGGGCGCAGCACTTGTCCTATTTTCGATCAATGTCACAGAGCAACAGGATAAAGCAGTGTGGTTCTCGGCTCCCTGCTGGCTCTGTCAGTTAAGCATCGATCCTGACCTCACCTCAGGTCCTGATCTCAGGGGTTCGTGAGTCTTAGCCCTGGGCTGGGCCAGTGCACGAGGCGTGGCGGCCTACTTAGACCCACAGGGGGTGGTTCCTGCATAAGATGAAAGGAGCAGAAACAGGGAGTTCCAGGAAGAATTGTGGCACTGATTCACAACTGATTTTGTTTAACTTATTTAAACCCAATTAAATATGTATAGTGTATTATACTTTCAAGGTTAGAATTCAGGGCTTCACCAGTTGGGAGGAGAAACAGCAGTGCTCCTGACATCACCTGCCATCCTTCGTTGCCATCCCCATTATCCCTCCCCCGTCCCCTCCAGCGACCCTCAGATTGTTTCCAATGATTCCGATCTGTATTCCTGCATTCTGTTTTATCTTATTGTTTTTTCCTTCCTTCACAGTTGTTCATCTGCTTTGTTCTGTCATTGCACCTGATGGAATTGAACCATAGGGTCATTGTCTTTCCCGACTGAAACTTATTGACTTACAAGGATCCCTTAGTTGTATCCGCGTCATTCAAATGGCAAGATTTTCCTTCTCTTTGATCGCAGTCCCATTCCTTCTCTATGCGCATCATCTATCTCTCCACTCCTCTTATCCATCATCTGTCTGAAGGCACCGAGGCTCCTTCCTCAGTGTGGCTACTGTGGACCGGCAGCTGTGGACATCGCGGGGCGCAGGTTGTTCCACCTGGCGTTTTCATTGATCTGTATCTTCAGAGTGAGCTTCAGGCCGTGCACCTGCGGTCGCCAGGGGCGCTCTATGGTAAGTTCCTGAGGAGCCTTGGCATTGTTTCCAGGCGGCTGCACCAGCCCGCAGTCCCGCCCACCGTGGAAGAGGGTTGAGTGAGTTCTTGGCGGACACGATAAAAAGTCTGGTACACATTTCATATTCGCATCCTGTGGGCTCCAATTCCTTGTCCTTAAGTTTTCAGGGGAAGCGGTGTTGTGCTCCATTATCAGGCACGTCGTTTCCGAAGCTCATAGTGTTGGACCTAGCTCACGGGGGCCAAAAGTGTCTCGGTAGAGGTCCCAGAGACTCAGACCCAGACAGCAGATGCAAATTGCAAGGAGGGTTTATTTTTTTCATGACTGTCTACGAAATGAGAGCGAGAGGCAGACATAGGCAGAGGGAAGAAGCAGGCTCCATGCTCCTGGAGCCGACGTGGGACTCGGATCCTGGGTCTCCAAGGATCATGCGGGGCCAAAGGAAGGCATCCTAAACCCTGCGCCACCCGGGATCCTCCTAGGCAAGAGGGTTTTATTGAACGTTTTGCGCAACGGGCCCTCGGGCCTCAAAGGTGTGGAAGAGCCAGATTGGCAATTACAGGCATCTTTTAAAGGCCAAACGCGGGATTAAGCATTAGCATTCGGGTTAAGACAGGATTGATTTTCTTTGACGGTTCAACCTGAACATGTTCAGGGACTTTCCAGTCAGGGCGTGGGGGAGGGGGGATGGTTTTCTTATCTCGGAAAAACCACAGAATGTTTTTTCCTTGCTTAAATTCTGGGAATGAGCCTGGATGTGCTGCCTCTGGGTTAGGCGTGGTCCTAATTTTGCCCCGGGGGTGGGGGGGTGCCCTAGGGTTGGGTTTTTTCATAGGTCTCAGCTGGAGCCTGGAAGGAGGCAGGTCCTGTGCCTGGGGCGTGGGACTCCGCCTCCTCACCGCTTCCTTCAGCGCTGAGCTCCTGGCCGGTCAGGCGGCGTGTGTACACTGTAGGCCTCTCGTCCAGCAAGTAACCCGGAGCGGTCGTGCTCTGGCTGCCTGAGGAGGAGGTGGGGGCCGCGTCCCAGGCTGACAGGAGCCCGGCCTCCTCAGGTCCCGCAGGTAGGCTTCAGGACCGTGTGGAGCCTGTGTCCTCCCTGACAGGAGCCTGGTTCTCCTCAGGACCCACGGTGAGACTTCAGGAGATGTGGGGGCGCTTCTCGCTGACAGGAGCCCCGCCTCCTCAGGACCCGCGGTGAGTTTTCGGGATGTCGTGGGGCGGGTCTACATCTTGACGGAAGACCGGCCTTCTCAGGACTGGCGGGTTGGCTTAGTCCATGTGGATGCCGCTGTCCACGGGTGAAGGAACCTGGCCTCCTCAGAACCCGCAGGAGCTTCTGGAGAATGTGAGGCATAAAAGTCCACAGTGACACGGACGCCCCTCGTCCTCAGGACCTGCTGTCTATGACTCGGAAGACATGGGGCCCCCGTCTGCCATGACAGGGTCCGGCTTCATCAGGAATGCTGGAGGACCTGGAGGCGCTGTTCGGAGTCACATCCACCTCAGCAGCAGCTATCAGAACGACAAGATAAGTGGAAGGGGACAATTGAGATGGGTTAGGGTTTAGGTGAGCATATGTGGTTATGGTGAAATTTTATTGTTATGGATTAGTGATACATGGTTATGCGTTCGAGTTCCTGGTTGGGTGAGAGGGGGGAAGGCGGTCAAGAGTTAGGAGTACAGGTACGGATTTGGGGTTGGAAACTGAGTTAGGAATGGATAAGGGATGATGTTACTGATAAGGTTATAGGGTTTAGGGTTAAGGTGTGGGGGAGGGAATACGTTTAGAGATTGAGCGGGGGATGTGGTTGAAGTTTAGGGATTAGGGGTTAAGGCAGGGTTTGGGTTAGGTTTAGAGGACAATTAGGGATTAGGGTAGGGTTAGGGTTAGGAAAAACGGGTTTAGGGTCCAGGTTGGGATTAGGGTTAGGGTTAGGATGGGTTAGGGTTTAGGCGATCGGTAGGTTTAGGGAATGGTTAGGGTTGGAGGGAGTTAGGGTTAGGTTTGGGTTAGGGAACGGGATAGGGTTAGGGTTAGGGAACGGGATAGGGAACGTGTTAGGGTTAGGGAACAGGTTAGGGAACGGGTTAGTTTAGGGTTTGGGTTAGGGGTTATGGAACGGGTTAGAGTTAGGGAATGGGTTAGGGATAGGAGACGGGTTATGGGTTAGGCAACGGGTAGGTGTTAGGGTTAGGGAATGGGTTAGGGTTGTTTAGGAGTTAGGGTTAGGACCGGATTAGGGTTAGGGAACGGGTTAGGGTTAGGGTTAGGGAACGGGTTAGGGTTAGTTTTTTTAAGGTTAGGGAACGGTTAGGGGTTAGGGTTAGGGAGGGTTAGGGGTGAGGGTTAAGGGGAACGGGTTAGGGTTAGGGGTTAGGGTTAGGGAAGGGTTAGGGTTAGGGTTTCAGGGGTTAGGGTTTGGGAAAGGGTTAGGTTAGGGAACGGGTTAGGGATAGGGTTTAGGGAACGGGTTAGGGGTGAGGGTTAGGGAACGGGTTAGGGTTGGGTTAGGGTTAGGGAAACGGGTTAGGGTTATGGTTAGGGGTTAGGGATAGGGAACGGGTTAGGGGAAGGGTTAGGGTTAGGGTTGGGTTAGGGTTAGGGAAAGGGTTAGGGACGGGTTGGTTAGGGGTTAGGGAAGGGTTGGGTTTAGGGTTAGGGAACGGGTTAGGGTTAGGCTTAAGGAGACGGGTTAGGGTTAGGAACGGGTTAGGGTTAGGGAACGGGTTACGGTTAGGGGTTAGGGGTTAGGGTTAGGGAAAGGGTAGGGTTAGTAATGGTTGGGAACGGGTTAGGGTTAGGGTTAGGGGTTAGGGTTGAGGGTTAGGGTTAGGGTTAGGGCCATGGTCAGGGTCAGGGTTAGGGTTAGGGGTTAGGGTTAGGGGTCAGGGTCAGGCTCAGGGTTTTTTTTTTTTTTTTGAAAACAGTTCTCTATTACCATGTCACTGAGTGACGCCTGGGGGGGCACCCCTATGGGAGGCGACCAAAGCTCTCGGGCGAGGGCTCCCCACGTTTCCTCCCTCCCCCTCACGCACGTCCCCAGTGGCATCGTGGAAAGAGGATTCTCCCTTGCAAACCCCGGAGCCGGAGGGAACTGGGAGCGCAGTTCTGCCCCCTGCTACCCGGGGGCATGGAGACGGCCTCAGACGGGGGGGGGCGGAAGTGGCCCCGGGACACGAGGACACTGGGGAGGAAGGGGGTCCAACGCAGCTGACCCAGGCCACCGGCGACCTGATGAGGTGGCGGCGCGGGGTATGACTGGCACGTGGGGCGAGGATTGTAGCAGAGAGTCCCCCTCCTCCTTTTCGGACGAAGAAAGGAAGACTTGGCCCCGCGAACTGGGGAGAAGAAAGGGG
>NW_024570534.1:0-6924 GCF_018345385.1 Vulpes lagopus | reverse complement strand
CTACGTTCTCAAGGCCATAAGAACGCAGCTAGTGGAAGCTGAATTGGGGCATGCTTTCTTTTGAGAGTTTGACGCTCAACGACAGCACCGTCCACCTCGGGTCCCCCTGTGGGTGGAGCTGCTAACATCCCAAGTCAGTGCAGGGAGGACGTTTGTGAGAAAATGCACTGTGGATACGTCAGGCCTGCCCTCACAGCAAGGTGAGTAGACATACAGCGATTGCCAATGTCCTTGTTCAATTAGTGTTTGCTAGGGTGCTAACTCCTGTTTGAGGGTGGGGAGATATCTGCCTCCCAGGCATACATGACCCTGAGAGTTGGGGGCTTTTTTATGGCCTGCCCTCCCACATCCTGCTGCAGGTTACACATCGTCCTACAGGTCTAGGCTCGATGCGTGACTGAAGTGTTGTGAGAGGTAAGTGGAAAGTCCGGCCCACAAGACTAGGGCATCCACGGAGAGCTCAATCTAGTGGTTTCCTAGTATTTCCTGTGTGACCCAGGTGAGTACATCCTAAGTGCCATACGAGAGATGCTAGCTGTAAGCATTGTACAAATTGCAACTTACTTGGGAGAGTTGCACTCACCCTCAGTCCCTCACAGTTGCTCATGCCTGCAGAAAAGGTTTACGACATCTTCAACTGCAGCCGTTTGTCAGAGGCATTGTGAGTCGCAAATGGAATAGGCAGAACTGAGGTGGCTCCCGCTGCAGTGGAGTGGTATTCGGGGAAACTCCTTGCTTAGAACCATCGTGTTATGAGGGCGTTCTCAGGGTCTTAAGAACGCAGCTAGTTGAAAGCTGGCTTGTAGGCATGCTTCTTGTGAGAACTGAGGTAAGGGTAAGGACGTGCCGCATCCTGAGTGCCCGTAGATGTAGGTCCCAGCATCCTTTTGTTAGGAGCCAGAAGAGGTTGTGAAAAAGCATGAGGAACGTGACAGGAACTCTGCTCATGTGTATCTGATCTCAATACAGATATTGCAAACGTCTTGTTTCAATGAGAGTGTAGCTGAGTCCTAGATCCCATCAGAAGTGTCTAGCAGACATCTGCCTGCAGGACATACACATTTCCGAGGGTTGGGTTTTGACTGTTTCCCTCCCACATCGGCCTGCACGTACACCGGCTCCTAACAGGCCTTAAGCCCTGATGAATGCCTGAAGTGTTATGAGTGGGAAGTGGAAAGTCCCGGCCTACAAGATAGAGCATCCAGCTCAACCCAGCGATTTCCTAGTCTTCTTTTTTCTGTGTGAGGTCCACGTGGCGAAATCGAAGTGGCCATACCAGATGATGCTAAGCTGAACGCCTTTGTCGAAAGGAACTTACTTCGAGAGTGAGCTCACACCTCAGGTCCTCACAGTTGCACACGCTGCAGAAAGAGTTTTCAACATCTGCACCACAGCCGTTTGTCGAGGTTGTGAGACGCCAAAGTGCTGTGGAATAGCAGACCTGGAGGGTGTCTCCAGCTGCAGTGGAGTGGTATTCTGGGTACTCGGTCTTAGAACCACTGTTACGTTCTCAGTGCCGAGGAACGCAGTAGTTGATAGCTGGTGTAGGCGTGCTTCCTTGTGCGAGCTAAGTTCAGGGCTGGACCTCCTGCATTCTGACTGCCGTAGACGTAGGTCCCAGCAACCTTAATGTTAGGTGGGAAGAGAGAAGTAGAGGTGGTGTGAAGGGCCTTGTTGATAGTGACAGGATTCTCCTCAGGTGTATCTGATCTCAATGCAGACATTGCAACGTCCTTGATTCAATGAGAAGTGTAGCTCGGTCCTAGCTCCATCAAAGAGTCTAGGAAGACATACTGCCTGCAATGCATACACACTTCCGTGAGTTGGGCTTATATGGACAGTCCCTCCCACTTCCTGCCTGCAGGTAACACCGTTGCCCTACTCAGGCCTAGCCCTGATGCGTGCTGAAGTGTTGTGGAGGTAAGTGGAAGTCCCGGCCCACATGACTAGTTGCATCCAAGCTCAACCCGCGATTTCCTAGTATTTCTGTGTGAGTCCGTGGGAAAATCCTAGGTGCCATACGAGAGAAAGTTGCTGAAGCCTTGTCCAAAAGCAACTTACTTGAGAGTTGAGTCACCCTCAGGCCCTATTAGTTGCAAACTGCCTGCACAAACGTTCCAACATCCTACACCACAGCGTTTGTCAGAGAGGCTTGTGAGACGAAAAGTGGAATAAGCAGACTGGAGGGGTCTCCAGTTGCAGTTGGAGTGGTTATTCTGGGTACCTCCTGGCTTAAGACACTGTTACGTTCTCAGTTCCGAGGAACGCAGCTTAGGTGAATGCTGTGCTTGTAGCGTGATTCCTTGTGCGAGCTGAGTTCAGGGCTGGACCCTCCCGCATTCTGACTGCCCGTAGGTAGGACCCTCAGCATCCTTTAGTTAGGTGCCGGAAGGGGTTGTGTGAAAGGCATGTGGAAGTGACAAGATCTCCTCAAGTGTATCTGATCTACAATGCAGACATTTCAAACGTCCTTGTCAATGAGGAGTGTTAGCTCGGTCCTAGTTTCCCATCAAAGTGTTCTTAGCAGACATATGCCTGCAAAGCATAACACTTACGGAGTGTTGGGCTTATGGTCAATCCCTTCCCACATCCTGCCTGCTCGTACAACGCGCTCCTAACAGCCTTGGCACGATGCGTGCCTGAAGTGTTGTTAAGAGGTAAGGGGAAAAAGTACCGGCCACAAGACTAGTGCATCCAAGCTCACCACAGCGATTCCAACATTTCCTGTGTGAGCCAGTTGTACATCCTTTGTGTCATAGCGAGAAAAGCTAAGCTGAACGCCTTGTCCAAATGCAACTTACTTCGGAGAGTTGAGCTCACCCTCCATCCCTCACAGTTGCACACGCCTGCAGAAAGAGATTTCAACATCCTCCCCACAGCCGTTTGTCAGAGGCTTGTGAGACGCAAGTGGAATAAGCAGACATGGAGGGTGTCTCCAGCGCAGTGGAGTGGGATTCTGGGTACCATCCTGCATAGATCACTGTTAGTTCTCGTGCCGAGGAACGCAGGGGGGGGGTTTTTTAAATTTTTAAAGCCGGCTTGTAGGCGTGTTCCTTTTCCATGTGGGAGCTGAGTTAAGGCAGGAACCCTCCCGCATTTGCTGCCTGTTTAGACGTTAGGTCCAGCACCCTTTTAAGTTAAGGGTACGGAAGGGGTTGTGTGAAGAGCATGTGGATGTGACAGGATTCTCCTCAAGTGTACTGATCCTCAATGCTGACATTGCAAACGTCCTTGTTCATGAGAGTGTGTAGCTCGGTCCTAGCTCCCATCAAAGGTTAGCAGAATCTTCCTGCAAGCATACAAACTTCCGAGACTGGGCTAATGGACTTGGTCCCTCCCCATCCTGCCTGTATGTACACCGAGTCTTAACAGCTCACCCCCGATGCGTGCCTGATTGTTCTGAGAGTAAGTGGAAAGTCCCGGCCCCAGACTACTGCATCAGGCTAACCAGCGATTTCCTAGTCTTTTGTGTGACCCAGGTGGACTTCCTAGTGCCATAGAGAGAAGCTAGTGAACGCCTTGTTCTGAAAGCAACTTACTTCGGAGAGTTGAGTCACTCAGTCCCTCACAGTTGGATCACTGCTGCAGAAAGAGTTTCCAACACCCAAAACCACAGCCGTTTGTCAGGGGCTTGGGGTACGAAAAGGGGGGAAAAAGCACCCCTTTGGAGGGGTCTCCAACTGCGGGTTGGTTTTCTGGGTACCCCCTGGTTAAAAACACTGTTGGGTTTCCAGTGCCCGGGGAACGCAGCTAGTTGAAAGCTGGCTTTGGGCGTGTTTCCCTTTGGTGCGAGCTGATTTCAGGACAAAACCCCTCCCGCTTTTGACTGCCCTTTGATTTTAGGCCCAGCATCCTTATGTTGGGGGCCCGGGAAAGGGTTGTTGAAGAGCATGTGGAATTTGGACGGGTTTTCTTTTTCGGGTGTATCTGTTTCCAAGGCGGACTTTGAAAACCCTTTCTTGTTCAATGAGAGGAGGGTAGCTCGGTCCTAGCTCCCTTGAAGTGTCTAGCAGACATCGCCTGCGAAGCATACACACTTCCGAGATTTGGGCTTATGGACTGTCCCTTCCACATCCTGCCTGCACGTAACTCGCACCTAACAGGCTAGACCCGATGCGTTGCCTGAAAGTTTTTGGAGAGGTAAGTGAGAAGTCCCGGCCCCCAAACCCCCAAGGACTTGTGCATCCAAGCTCCCCCCAGCGATTTCCTTGTATTTCAGTGTGAGCAGGTGCGACCATCCTAAAGTGCCATACGAGAAAAAGCTAGCTGAACGACCTGTCTAAAAGCAACTTACTTCGGTGTTTGAGCTCAACCTCATTCCCTACAGTTGCACATGCCTGCAGGAAAGAGTTCCAACATCTGCACCACAGCTTTTTGTCAGAGGCTTTGTGAGCGCAAGTGAATAAGCAGGAAAAAACCCTGGAGGGTGTCTCTAGTGTGCAGTGGAGTGGTATTATGCGGTACTCCTGGCTTCAGAACATATTACGTTCTCAGTGCCCGAGGACGCAGCTAGTTTGAAAAGCTGGCTTGTAGGCGTGCTTCCTTGTGCGAGCTGAGTTCAGGGCAGGACCCTCCCATTCTGACTGCCCATCAGTTCGTAGGTTTCAGCATCTTATGTTAGGTGCGGAAGGGGTTGTGTGAAGAGATGTGAAGGACAGGTTTTCTCCTCATGTGTATATGATCTCTGCGACATTGCAAACGTCCTTGTTAAATGTGACTGCAGCTCGTTCCTAGCTCCCATACAACGTGTCTAGCAGGACATCTGCCTGAAACCATACACACTTCCGAGATTTGGCTTATGGACAGTCCCTCCCACATCATGCCTGCACGTTACACCGCGCTTCTAAAAGCCTAGCCCTGATGCGTGCGAAGTGTTGTGAGAGGTAAGTGGGAAAGTTCCCGGCCACAAGACTAGGTGCTTCCAAGCTTCAACCCAGCGATTTCATAGTATTTCCTTGTTTGATCCTGGTGCTACATCCTAAGTGTCATCCGAGAGTAGGTAGCTGAACGCCTTTCAAAATCAACTTACGTCGGAGAGTTGAGCTAACCCTCAGGCCCTCACAGTTACAAACTGCCTGCACCAAACAGTTTCCAACATCTGCACCACAGCCGTTTGTCAGATTGCTTGTGAGACGCAAGTGAATAAGCACACCTGCCCACCCCCGGAGGGTGTCTCCAGCTGCAGTGGAGTGGTATTTGGGGTTTCCTCTGGCTTAGAAACTGTTCGATTTTCAGTTTGGGGGCCCCCGGAACGCAGCTAGTTGAAAACTGGGGGAATTTTTTCGGCGGGCTTTTCCCTTTTGCAAGCTGAGTTCAAGGCAGGATCCTCCCGCATTCTGACTGCCCGTAGACGTATAGGTCCCCAGCATCCTTAGTTAGGTGCCGGAGAGGTTGTGTGATGAGATGTGGGAAGTGACAGGATTCTCTCAAGTGTATTGATCTCATATGCTGACATTGTCAACATCCTTGTTCAATGAGAGTGTAGGGGCCTCGGTCCTAGCTCACATCAAAGTGTCTAGCATGGGTGGGGCCACAGAGGGTGGCAGGGCGAGGTTGTGGGTTGGTTCCTGGCGCCTCCACCCACCCCGGTGGTCTCTTTCCCCCTTCTCCTCATCCTCCTCCCCCCCCTTCCTCCTCTACCCGCCCGCGGGGCCCCCCCTTCACCCTTCCCGCTCGCCCCCCATTGTTCCGCCCCGGCCTTCCGCCCTTCCCTTTTCCGCCCGATCCACTTTTGCCCTCAGTCACCGCGCGCCTCAGTTTTTGGCTTTCATCCCCACTGTGACCAAAGACTGACCACTCTAAGTCCAGCTCCCCCGGGAAAACTGTCGACATGGACACCGGTGTGATTGAAGGTGGATTAAATGTCACTCTCACCATCCGGCTACTTATGCATGGAAAGGAAGTTGGCAGTAATCATCGGAAAAAAAAGGAGTATCAGTTAAGAAGATGCGTGAGGAGAGTGGTGCACGTATCAACATCTCAGAAAGGGAATTTTTCCCGAGAGAATATCACTTTGGCTGGACCCACTAACACCTTCGCTATGATCATGACATCTGGAAGAGGACATCAGCAGCTCTATGGAACAATAAGCACAGCTGCCAGTAGACCCCCAGTTACCTGAGGCTGGTGGTCCCTGCTAGGCAGTGTGGCTCTCTATTGGAGAAAGGTGGTTGCAAGATCAAGGAAATACGAAGAGAGTACAGGGGCTCAGGTTCAGGTGCAGGGGATATGCTCCCAACTCAATGAGCGGGGACACCATCACTATTGCTGGCATTCCGCAATCATCATTGATGTGTGTGAAAAAAGATCTGCTTGGTCATTGTTGGAGTCCCCCCCGAAGGGGCGTGTACATCCCGTACCGGCCCAACCGTCCAGTTCTCAGTCCGCTTTGCAGGTGGGTCTGGGCAGGTACAGCACCGGCAGCGACAGTGCGAGCTTTCCCCCCACCACACCGTCTTGTGCCTCAACCCTGACCTGGAGAGACCACCTCTAGAGGCCTATAACATTCACGGACAGTATGCATTCAACAGCCAGATTTGACCAAGCTGCACCAGTTGGCAATGCATAAGTATCCATTGTCCCATGATGCATGGCAACACAGGAGTAGGGGCATTGATCCTGCTCTCAGAGGTGAAAGAGCTTATTGGGGTTTGGATGCCATTGCTCAGGAATACTTCTCATGAACTCCACATTCCAAACGATTTGATTTGTGCATTAATAGGCGTCAAGGCACCAATATCAATGCGATCCGTTCAGATGTCTGGGCGCAGATCCAAATTGCGAACCCAGTGGATGGATCTAACTGATAGGAGGTTACCATCACTGGATCTGCTGCCAGCATTAACCTGGCTCAATATCAAATCAATGTCAGCTTTCCTCGGAGACGGGTGGCATGGGGAGCAGCTAGAACAATGAGATTAATCT
>NW_024570533.1:0-26694 GCF_018345385.1 Vulpes lagopus | reverse complement strand
TAAAGATCCGGGTTTAAAATTTTCTCCTGAGACACAGTGAGTGAGAGAGTCGGACACACGGGCAGAGGGAGAACCCGGCTCCATGCTTGGAACCCGACGTGGGACTCTGATCCCAGGCCTCCAGGATCAGGCCCCGGGCGAAGGCGGCGCTCAACCGACGAGCCCCCGGGGGCTGCCCACCTTTTTCTTTTTTTTTTTTTCTTTTAAATTTTTTTTTTTTTCAGTAGATTTTAGGTGTATGCGATGTTTACACCCAGGTTAGGGCTCACCCTTTCGAAAACCGAAAAATATAGAGTCCCCACATCCACCGACGTGCCAGCCACAGTCACGCACATCCCTCATCGATTTCTTTTTGTCATTTGCTTGCTTGCTTGCTTGTTTGCTTGCTTGTTTCCGGGCTTGCTTATTATACATTCATTCGGGCCCGGTCAGTCGGCCAGCTGATCAGTTCAGTCAGCAGTCATCAGTCAGTCAGTCCTTTTAATTAATCATTCATTCTTTCCTGTTTTAGGGGTGTTCTTTATTTAAACCATGAAGACACAAGAGACAGGCTTTGACAGATGCGGAGAGAACAGGCTCCCCCGGGGAGCCCCAATTGGACCCGGGGGGCCCCGGGAAACCCAGGATGATGACCTAAACCCCAAGTCAAAATCTAAAACACGGAGCTCCCCAGGCTCCCCTTTGCTTGATTTTTTCAGGGAGGCAGACAGGCAAACGGCATTCAGTGGAAACGGAAATAGAGCCCAACTAGTGCTGATTTTTCTGTGAGCCTTTTTGGGCCCTGGGTCAGTGTGAAAGCCAATGGAGCAGGGCCAGAAACGTTCAAGGTTTGAGAATTTCCTTCCTCCATAATCATTTCACAGACGTTAATTGAAAGGGTATCTACCTATCGTATGGCAAACGTCTTCCTCTGTTGGGTTCTAGCCAGACCCAGAGAGTCGAAGCCCCCAACCTCGGGGACTGAAAGTCGCCAGTTGGATGCAGAGATAGTTAGGTCAGGCAGGCAGGCAGGCAGGCAGGCAGGCGGGCAGAGCCGGAAGGCAGGCGCCACACCAGTGATTCCAGTGTGAGGAATGTGGGATCCCAGGGCAGCTGGGTCGCAGCCTGGTCCGGATCCGCCCGGTCAGTAGCGGTTTCCTGACACAGGAGGGCCCAGGGACGGGGCCCAAAAGGAGGGGCCTGGGGTGGCTTTCCCTCCTCCGCCCCTTGGGATGGTGACATCGCCCCACTCGGGGCTTTCCCCGCACCCCCCCAAGTGGCCCCCCCCCCACACGCGGCCACCGGTCGGTCCGCAGGCGCCTCCCTTTCCCCCGAACCACCCAGGCTGCACCCGGGTTTCCCTGTCCCCGGGTTCCGGTTCCGGCCCCCGGCTCCGGCCCCAGGCAAGGGCGCACTTTCAAATATCATCCCTGAGAGGCTTTTCCCGCCCGCCCCCACTCCTACAGATCCGGGACACCGGGGGGGTTGGGGGGGGAGCGGGTTTCCAGATGGGATTAGAAATGGGCCGCCAACCGAAACCCGCTTCCTTTTCCCGCGTCATCTCCCACACCGTACGCGACACCCTGTGCGGTGTGTGGAGAGAGAACCTTTGTCTCGCCGCCCCGCTACAGCAACTGAGGACAGTCCCCCCACCCGGAGGGAGGGTCCCCTGAGCATTGGTTCCCCCCTCTGAACCTATTCCCTAGTTGGGGGATCCTAGGGTGTGTCTAGGGATAGACCCGGACAGGAGGTCCTTTTTGTGGGAACCAGATTTAACGAACGCGCAAGACCGACCGTGGGGTGGCGGTGGGGGAAAGGGAAAAGGTGCGGACGAGGTGTGCCAGGGTGGCATACCCCCTTTGAGCGGCTGCCTTCCACTCGGCTCCCAGCATCATCACAGCGTTTTGGGGATCCAGCACCGCACCGGGCTCCCCGCGTGGAGCCTGCTTCTCCCTCTGCCTGCCTCCCGGCCTCTTTCTGTGTATCTCCCTTGAATAAATACAGTTTATTTATTCATTTATTTGTTAAAGATTTTATTTATTTATTTATTTATTTATTTATTCGAGAGAGAGAGAGAGAGAGAGAGGGAGGGAGAGAGGGAGAGAGAGAGAGAGAGAGAGAGAGAGAGAGAGAGAGGCAGAAATCCCATGCCCGATCAATACAGTTTAAGAAATTAAACTTAAAAAAAAAAAAAAAAAAGAAATTAAACTTAAGGGATCCCTGGGTGACTCAGCGGTTTGGCGCCGCCTGCAGCCTGTGGTGTGATCCTGGAGACCCGGGATCCAGTCCCACATCGGGCTCCCTGCATGGAGCCTGCTTCTCCCTCTGTCTGTGTCTCTGCCTCTCTCTCTCCCTCTCTCTCTCTCTCCCTGACTAAAAAAAAAATCCTTAAAAATAATGAATGAATGAATGAATGAATGAATGAATGAATAATAAATGAATGAATAAATAAATAAATAGATAAATAAATAAATAAAATTTTAAAAATTAAAAAAAAGAGAGTTAAAAAATGGAATGGACAGATAACTTGGCGAGGAGGATGTGTGAAGGTATGTAATGCCGCTGAGGCGACTCTAGGCTTAGAAAGGGTTACAAGGTTCCACCGTCGGTGACGCCTGTCTTTTGGACCACAACCGAAACACAAAACAAGACCCCCTGTCCCTGGCTCAGAGTAAGGGAGTTCCTGGGTCAGGCTGGAGGGGGTTCCTGTGGTCCGCAGAGTGCAGAACCCCGGTTCAGCCATCTGGACTCTTTTCTTCCTGTCCTCGGAGACAGGCGTGGTCGCACACAGCACACGCCTGTAAAGGCAAGGCCAGAAGGAAGAACTTCAGCATCCCTTTGGCTCTTCTTTTCTGTTCTTCCGGTTGTTGTGGTTCCGGTGTTGTTGAGCCTCAGCATTTCCAAGCACCTTGTAGGGGCAACCTGGGAGGCTCGCTGAGGTAAAGCAGCCGACTCTCGGTTTCGTCCGCCAGGAGGTGGCACTCTTGACTCGCCCAGTGAGGCCGTGGCGACCTCTGGAAGGAAGGTATTAGGCTCAGGGTTTCCGAGGGGCTCAGCTGGCTCCCCGAGAAGTGGATCTGAGTGTCTCCAGGCTGTCCGATCCTATCTGAGTCTTAGGATGCGATTCCAGGGGCCCGTGGCCCACTCGGTCAGTAGAGAGCACGGCTCTTGACCTCCAGGTTGTGAGTGGGAGCCCTACCTTGGGAGTAGAGATGACTTTGACAAATGGACCCCGGGGGCGCGGGGGGGGGGGGGGGGAGGGGAGGGGCGGGTGGAGGGGAGGGAGGAGGGGAGGGCGGCGTGGGGACTGGGGGAGGTCGAAAGAAAGAGAAACAGATGCCATTCTACTCAGGGAAGGCCTTGGTGATACAGGGGATCCTTCCAACGGTGTCTGGTTACAATGAGAACGGATTCCCACCGACCTTCTGAAGAGGATTTAACAATCGCCAAAAAAAAAAGGAAGATGACTCACTGAGAGTTTCTGAACTCTGTTCAGGGTTTCTTGGAACTCATTCAGTTCCACGTTGTTCCTTTCTGTTCGGCTTCCATGCAGCTTTTTCATTAGTTCCGGCAACTCCTACTGTATGTAGTTGGACGATCTCAGGATGACCAGACACCGGGATTCGTCCAGAGTGCTTTCCGCGAAGCTTCTGAAAGGCAGACCGTATTGTAGCAAGACCTTCCGAACAACACCTGCACGTGACAGGGAGGTCACCCACGGACGGACGTGCCTAAAGACCCGATGAGAATTCATTATAATGCAGTCGAGAGTAAAATCCGACCAGTTTCTGTCACACACACACACACACACACACACACACACACACACTCACACACAACACGAGCAGGCACACATGCAGAGCATTTAAACAGTTCGAATGTGGAGGGATGGCACTCTACCAGGACACGTTACAAGTTTAGGAATTTCATTTCATGTTTGGAACACCGGCAGCATTCACCCACACAATATAATCTAAGAGGGCTTATGATTCTTTGTCTGACAGTGCTTCTCATGGTCCTTCCCATAACAGGTAAACGACCTATAGTAGTCAAGAGACTCTATTTAGGGTTTGGCATTCTGGGATCCGCTGAGAATCCACGAACGGATGAAGGAACCCGTAGACAGACAGCCAGGCAGCCAACCAGCCAACCAAAAACATCTCAGAAGTTTTCACGGCACATCATAACAAAACGGAAATCTTCATTGTCTCTTTCGCCAAGGTGGCCCCTAGGAGATTCTACAGGTGCTCTTAGAGTTGTCCCCCAAAATGAAGCTCCTTTAACATGGAGAAGTGTTTACTCTTACGTAGGGGAAGACCGGATAAAAACGAATCCAAAAAATAAAATAAATAAGTAAATAACAGAAAAAGTTAAACAACAACAACAACAACCACCAAAAAAAAAAAAAAAAAAAAAAAAAGGAATCTAAAAACCTTGCTGTTCTGGGCAGGTAAAGGGAGAAACACACACACACACACACACACACACACACACACCCAAAAACAAACAAACAAAAAAACCCCAACCAAACCAAACCAAACCAAGCCAAGCCAAGCCAAACAAACAAACAAAAAAGCACATTGTCTTTGTCTTCTCTTCTCTGTTCACACTCTTATCAAGAGTAGACTACCAATGCAAGAGAATCTCGTCATTTTAGCAGAGAGAAGAGCCAAATCTCAGTTGTACACCAGTATACTAGTAAAACCCACTTCTCCCAATCTCAGTCCGTCCTGACCACACCTACAATTACTTTTCAAAGAGTCTGCTTCTGGGACGCCTTGGGTGGCTCAGCGGTGCTGGAAGGTCTGCCTTTGGCTCAGGGCCTGACCCCAGGGGTCCTGGGATCCAGACCCGCATCGGGCTCCCCAGTGGAGCCTACTTCTTCCCCTGCCTGTGTCTCTGCCTCTCTCTCTCTCTCTCTCCCTGTCTCTCTCTCTTTCTCTGTCTCTGTCTCGCTTTCTCCGTCTCTGTCTCTCTTTATCTCTCTGTCTCTCTCTGTCTCTATCTCTCTGCCTCTCTTTTCTCTGCCTGTCTCTCTCTGTGTCTCTCTCCCCTTCTCTCTGTCTCTGTCTCTCTTCCTTTCTCTCTCTCTCTCTGTCTCTGTCTCTCTTTGTCTGTCTCTGTCTCTCTCTCTCTCCCATGAATACATAAATAAAATCGAAAAAAAAAAAAGAAAACAAAAAACAAATCTCAAAAATCTCCTTCAGAAATCCCTTCTATAATTTCTTTTTCCGTTCCGTCAGTCTTTTTTTTTTTTTAATTATTTATTTTTGATAGTCATACAGAGAGAGAGAGAGAGAGAGAGAGAGAGAGAGGCAGAGACACAGGAAGAGGGAGAAGCAGGCTCCATGCACCGGGAGCCCGACGTGGGATTCGATCCCGGGTCTCCAGGATCGCGCCCTGGGCCAAAGGCAGGCGCCAAACCGCTGCGCCACCCAGGGATCCCCCCTTCCGTCAGTCTTAAGTGTTCTTTCTCTAAATAGCTGGGCTTTGGGACGCCTGTGTGCCTCAGCCTTTGATAGTCTGGCTTGGGCTCAGGGCGTGATCCCAGACTCCTGGGACTGAGTCCCATATCAGGGTCCTCGCATGGAGCCTGCTTCCCTTGTCTCTGCCTGTCCCTGTGTCTCTCATCTCATGAAGAAGTAAATAAAATCTTAAAAAAAAAAAAAAAGCCAGAGTCATTTCAGGACAGATTCATTTTCTTTAACCACCACCACCACCACCACCACCACCACCCGCATTTTGTACATGTCTCCTACTATCTCACACACAGAGGTTGTTTTCCTTGTCGTTAACCAGTAGTCTCGATTCCATGTGGCAGATTTTTAAAAATTGTACTTATTTTACACTTTTTGAGCGAGGAGAGAGGAGAGAGAGAGAGAGAGAGAGCACTTTGTGAAGGGGGAAGGGAGAGAGAGAGACAGAGACAGAGACATAGGCAGAAGCAGGCTCCCCACAGGGAGCCAGATGTGGAAATGGGTCCGGACTCGGACACTCCCCCCCCACCGCCCCAGAATTGGGCCCTGACCCAAAGGCCGATGCTCAACCCCTCAACCGCTGAGCCACCCAGGCGGCAGACTGTTAACTCCTAGAAACCTCAGTCTCTGGTGAAAAGCCAGTAGGAACCACGGGCACATTGCCTATCATACCAGAAATCCTTAGATTGTCAAATGGATGAATACATGTGATAGTTTTTAGAAACACGTGTGTGTGTGTGTGTGTGTGTATGCGTATGTATTGTTGGGCTGGCTGAGAGACAGGGGCACCCAAAATGGCGAACATCTCAAACTGGGTCAAAATGGCTGATCTTCCCGTCAAAGCAGCAGCCCTGACCACCACATCATCTCCAGTAAGTCGAAGCCTAGATGGGAAACCGAAACTTTCCATCCAGGACTTTCCAGCCAGGAACCACCCCCACCCCCACCCCCACCCCCTCCCCCGATACTACCCCCCCACCCCACCCCCCCAGCCAATCACCTAAGGACACAGTGTTCCCTTGTCTAATTTGGCAAGGGACCCACCGGGATCCAGAGCTGGAACCAAGAAGGCTTAAAAACCCCCACAGTCCCCAACCCCGCGCGACTTCCCTGTCTCTGGCCACCTCTCCGAGTCATGGAACCTCGCCCAGGAGCGCTCCCCATTAAAGCACTCTCGAACCTACTGCCTGGTTCTGCTGGTTTTTTGTTATTTCTCCGCTGTTCATTTTGTAAAAACCTAACATGTAGGACACAAATTTTTTTTTTTTTAAGATTTGATGTGTGTGTGTGTGTGTGTGTGTGTGTGAGAGAGAGAGAGAGAGAGAGAGAGAGAGGCAAAGACACAGAGGGAGAAGCAGGCTCCAATGCAGGGAGCCTGACGTGGGACTCGATCCCGGGACTCCAGGATCACGCCCTGGGCTGAAGGTGGCACTAAAACGCTGAGCCACAGGGGCTGCCCTGTATGATACAATTGTTAAGGAAGCACGAAACAGGGGATCCCTGGGTGGCTCAGCGGTTTAGCACCTGCCTTCGGCCCAGGGCGTGATCCTGGAGTCCTGGGATCGAGTCCTACATCGGGGGTTCCTGCAGGGAGCCCGCTTCTCCCTCTGCCTGTGTCTCTGCCTGTGTGTGTGTGGGTGTGTGTGTGTGTATGTCTCATGAATTGTGAATTAAAATTTAAAAAAAAGAGGAAGGAAAAAAGAAACAAACAAACCTGAAACACGTTTACTAACACACCCAGGTATCTGCAGTTTTCCTGAATCAGACAAAAGAGAAACACAAAAACTGAGGTGGGGGGAGGGGAGAAGGAAGAAAAGGGCAAGGGGTGGAGGAGGAAAACACAACACCACCAAACAAAAAAAAAAACCCCTTGGGTGTCTCATTGACTCACACTCTAGTATTTTACCTTCTGTTGGAAAGACAGACGCCAGGTATCTGGTGAACTGAACCCAATTTATCAATTAAGCTAGTTACACCTTCAAAGTTCCAGGTCACCAAAAATTTGGGAAGGTATTGTAAAAGTTTAACCTATAGACCTTTTTTCATCTTTTTCTTTCTTTCTTTCTTTCTTTCTTTCTTTCTTTCTTTCTTTCTTTCTTTCTTTCTTTCTTTCTTCTTTCTCTTTCTTTCTTTCTTTCCTTTTTTTTTTACCTGCTTGCTCGTAACAAGGAAAAGTACACGAGACAGACAAAATCGATCATTTGAAGTAGTATCCTAACCCTAATCCAAACGCTTACCCTAACCCTAAACCAAACCAGTACCCTAACCCTAACCCCAACCCCTAACCCTAACCCTAACCCATTCCCTAACCCATTCCCTAACCCTAACCCTAACCCCTAACCCTAACCTGTTCCCTAACCCTAACCCCTAACCCTAACCCGTTCCCTAACCCTAACCCGTTCCCTAACCCGTTCCCTAACCCTAACCCGTACCCTAATCCCTAATTGTACCCTAAACCTAGCCCAAACCCCTGCCTTAAGCCCTAACCCTAAACTTCAACCCCATCCCCCGCTGTATCTCTGAAAGTATTCCCTCCCCCATTCCTTAACCCTAAACCCTATAACCTATCTGTAACATCACCCTTATCCATTCCCTAACTCAGTTTCCTAATCCCAAATCCGTACCTTACTCCTAACTCTTGACCCTTCCCCCATCTCTCACCCTAACCAGGAACTCGAACGCATAACCATGATCACTAATCCATATCATCTAATTTCACCCTAACCACATATTGCTCACCCTAAACCCTAACCCTATCTCAATTGTCCCCATTCACTTACCTTGTCGTTCTGAGTAGCTGCTGCTGACGTGGATGTGATGTGACTCCGAACAGCGCCTCCAGGGTCCTCCAGCGGGTCCTGAGGAAGCCGGACTCCTGTCATGGCAGACGTGGCCCCATGTCTTCCTGAGTCATAGACAGCAGGTCCTGAGGACGAGGGGGGTCCTGTCACTGTGGACTATGTCTCACATCCTCCGGAAGCCTCCCTGCGGGTTCTGAGGAGGCCAGGTTCCTGTCACCGTGGACGGGGCCCCACATGGGACTGAAGCCTACCCGCCGGTCCTGAGAAGGCCGGGGCTCCTGTCAGTGTAGACCCGGCCCCACGTCATCCCGAAAACTCACCGTGGGTCCTGAGGAGGCCGGGGCTCCTATCAGCGTGGACGTGACCCTACATCTTCCCGAAAACTCACCGCGGGTCCTGAGGAGGCTGGGGCTCCTGTCAGCGAGGAAGCGGCCCCACATCTTCCTGAAGTCTCACCGTGGGTCCTGAGGAGACCAGGCTCCTGTCAGCGAGGACACGGCTCCACATGGTCCTGAAGCCTACCTGCGGGTCCTGAGGAGGCCGGGGCTCCTGTCAGCCTGGACGCGGCCCCACGTCCTCCTCAGGCAGCCAGAGCACAGACCGGCTCCTGTTACTGCTGAAGGACGAGGCCTACTGCGTACACACGCCCCCTGACTCGGGCCTGGGCTCAGGCGCTGAAGGAGGCGGTGAGGGAGGCGGCGTCCCCAGGCCCAGAGCAGGACCTGCCTCCTTCCAGGCTCCAGCTGAGACCTATTGAAGAAACCCAACCCCACCCCCCCCCACCCCCGGGGAAAATTTAGGACCACGCCTAACCCAGAGGCAGCACATCCAGGCGCCTTCCCGGAATTTAAGCAACGAAAAACATTCTGTGGTTTTTCCGAGAAAAGAAAACCATTCCCCCCCCCACGCCCTGACTGGAAAGTCCCTGAACATGTTCATGTTGACCTTCAAAGATATCAATCCTGTCTTCACCCGAATGCTATGCTAATCCCGCGGTTTGCCTTTAAAAGATGCCTGTAATTGCCAATCGGGGCTCTTCCACCTTTGAGGCCGAGGGCCCATTTGCGCAAACGTTCAATAAAACCCTCTTGCTAGGGATCCCTGGGTGGCGCAGCGGTTTAGCTCCTGCCTTTGGCCCAGGGCGCGATCCTGGAGACCCAGGATCGAGTCCCACGTTGGGCTCCAGGTGCATGGAGCCTGCTTCTCCCTCTGCCTATGTCTCTGCCTCTCTCTCTCTCTCTTTCTGTGACTGTCATAAAAAAAAAAAAAAACCCTCTTGCTAGTTGCATCTGCCTGTCTGGGGTCTGAGTCTCTGGGGCGTCTACCGGGACACGTTGGCCCCCGTGAGCTAGGGTCCAACACTATGAGCTTCGGAAATGTCGTGCTGAAATTGAGCACAACACCCGGCTTCCCCAGAAATACTTAAGGACAAGGAATTGGAGCCCACAGGACGCGAAATGAAATGTGGACCAGACTTTTACCGTGTCCGCCAAGACTCACTCAACCCTCTTCCACTGTGGGCGGGACTGCGGGCTGGTGCGGCTGCCCTGGAAACAGTGCCGAGGCTCCTCAGGAACTTACCGATAGAGCTGCCCTGCGACCGGCAGGTGCACGGCCTGGAGCTCACTCTGAAGATACAGATGCAATGAAACGCCGGGCGGGACACCTGCGCCCTGATGTCCACAGCAGCCGGGTCCACAGTAGCCACACTGAGGGAGGAGCCTCGGTGCCTTCAGACAGATGATGGATAGAGGATGGGAGATAGATGATGGTCATAGAGAGAGGAATGGTACTGCTATCAAAGAGAAGGAAATCTTGCCATTTGCAATGACGCGGATACAACTAGAGGGATCCTGTTAAGTGAAATAAGTCAGTCGGGAAAGACAATGACCCTGTGGTGTCATTCATAGGTGGAATTAAAGAAGCAAAGCAGATGAACATCTGTGAAGGGAAGGAAAAACGAATAAGATGAAAACAGATGCAGGAAATACAGACTCTGAATCATTGGAAACAATCTGAGGGTCGCTGGAGGGGAACGGGGGAGGGGATAACGGGGGATGGGCACGAAGGACGGCAGGTGATGTCACGAGCACTGCTGTTCTCTCCAACTGGTGAATCCCTGAATTCTACCTGTGAAAGTATAATACACTATACATTAATTAATTGGGTTTAAATTAAGTTAAACAAAATCAGTTGTATCAGAGCACATTTCCTTCTGGACTCCCTGTTCTGCTCCTTCAGCTTATGCTGGAACCACCCCCTGTGGGTCTAAGTAGGCGCCACACCTCGTGCCTGGCCCAGCCCAGGGCTAGAACTCACGACCCCGAGATCAGGACCTGAGGTGAGGTCAGGAGTCCATGCTTAACTGACAGAGCCAGCAGGGGGCCGAGAACCACACTGCTTTATCCTGTGTCTCTGTGACATCCTTCGAAATAGGAAAGTGCTGCGTCCCACTCTGTCCTGCTTTTCCAATACTGATTTGCTGTCCGGGGTCATTTGTGGGGGCTGACGGATGTTAGGGTTTGTTTGTTTGTTTTCCTACTTCTAGGATCTACCACCATGATTTTGATAGGAATGACATTGAAACCGAGGGTGGCTTCAGGAACTGTGGACATTTTCACAAGAGGAGGCTTCCACCCCACGAGCCCAGGACGGCCTCCCAGAGCCTGGTATGGCTCAGTGCACAAGTCTTGTGCTCCTTTCGTTCAGTCTCATTATTTAGTCTCTGTGATGCTCCTGAGAAGGGAGTCACGTCCTTCATTTCGTTCCTGAGTGCTCATTGTCAGGACGCAGCAAGGCTACTGAGCTCTGTAGGTTCAGTTGGTGTCCCATGAATTTACTGAATTCAATCATTAGTTCTAACAGGTTTTGGTGGGGGCTCTCGGGTTTCCTGTTTCTAGCACCGCGTCTTCAACAAATAGGGACAGTGTGACGTCCCCCTTCCAGGAGTGGAACCTTTGCTGTTTCCTGTCTGTTGACTACATTAGGACTTCCAGCACTGAGAGGGGACCTCCTTGGCTTGTTCCTGCTCTTAGGGGAGACGATTTCAGGTTTTCACCCTTGAAGACGATGTCAGCTGCGGGCCTTCCTAGCGGAACTTTATTCTGTTGATTGACATTTCCTCAAAACCCACTAGGCTTTTGATGTTGTACTTTGTCAAATGCTTTTTCTGCAACTCTTGAGAGGATCGTATGCTTTTTGTCCTTTCTCTCCTTTTTCTTTTTTTAAAGATTTTATTTATATATCCTTGAGAGACATACAGAGAGAGCGGCAGAGAGAGAAAGGCAGAGACACGGGCAGAGGGAGAAGGGGGCTCCGTGTAGGGAACCCGACGTGGGACTCGATCCCGGGACTCCAGGATCACGCCCTGGGCTGAAGGCAGGCGTTAAACTGCTGAACCACCCGGGGCTGCCCCATGTCCTTTCTCTGGTTAATGTGATGGATCCTGCTGACTGATGGACAGAGGGGCCGTGGGTAGGACATGGGCAATGTAGATGAACGATAGTAACAGCTATAAGCGTCTGGATCGTAAATAAAATAAGTCACAGAAATTTAGAAAGTACAGCCTAGGGAATGGAGTCAGTACTGTTGTGACAACTTTGTACGGGGACAGACGATGACGCCGCTTCTCGTGGGGGGAGCTGAATAAGGCACAGAATTGTCAAGTCACTAGTTGTAGCCCTGAAACTACGGTCACGTTGTGTGTTGAATGTACTTCAATAAATATCAAGGAAAAGGGGTTTCTGGTAGGACCCCCGGTGGGTCCGTGAAAGGCATTTACAGGGTCCTTACACACACGAAGGCACCTCTGCAGAGGGGATAAAGATGCTCACGTGACTTCATGTTAATTTTTAGAATTTTTTACTTGAGAAAGGGTGCAGTAGGGAGGGGCAGAGGGAGAGGGGGAAGCTGGAGCTGACTCCTCACCCAACGGAGCCCGAGCCCCACGCGAGGCTCCACGCCACAACCTCAAGATCCTGACCTGAGCCAAACTAAAGAGTCGACGTGGAACCGACTGAACCATGCAAGAGCCCCTCGAATGTTAAGTGCAACCCCATGCTGTGAACTCTGGGGGTCGGGGGGACATCTGTGACCCCCAGTCTACCTAGAATGGTGGGAGGCCTGCAGGGCCCAAGGATGGGAACTGAGGATGTGGGAAGGTGCCTGCATCCCCCTCCCGCCTGGCGTGGGGACAGGACCCTCCCCCCGGGACCCTCCGCCTTCAGGGTGAAGGGCTAAGTGCTGATTGGACCCCGCCTGCCCACAGTCATGATGCGGGACCCCACTGTGGGCGGAAATGTGCCACCCCCGGGTTCCATCGCTGCATGGCGCTCACTGTGCGTCTGCAGAGCTTCGGAAGCACTCGTGCTCTGGATCTGGCTCACAGCGACCGGACTCTCCTGCTCTCCCCAGTAGCTCAGTACTCCCACTCTCCTCAGTACCCCCACTCTCCCCAGTACCCCCACTCTCCCCAGTACTCCCACTCTCCCCAGTACACCAACTCTCCCACTCTCCCCAGTACCCGGTGCATAAAGAGGAGGCGCTCACACAGCGACAGGTCACAGGTGAGTGGCCGCTGATGCCTGCTCCCCGGGGGCCACTCTGGGGCCTGTGGGTCTGGGTGGGGGCGCTGGCCTCCCAGGCTGGGGTCCAAAACACCCCGACCCCAGTGAGATGACCGTGAACAGCTCCTGCAGCCCTTCCACAGCCCCATGGGGTGAGGGCGGCCCCCTAAGGCCCTGTCCAGGGAAGGAGGCTGCAGTCAGAGACCGGCAGCTCCCTGGAACCCCCGCTCCCCTGTAAGGCCTGTGCTATGCAGGGAGACCCAATACATGACCTTTCCGGCTCGTCCTAGATGCATGGACCCCGACAGGGATGACACCCCACCCCCCGCCCCACCATGTGGTGAGGGGAGGTCAGTCAGGGCCTGCTGGGTCCCCCTGGCCTGTGAGCAGGCTTGCTCTACATGCACTGGAATGTGGGCGGAGTCCCTGGTGCTCCCCCCAGGCCCCCCCTCAGGATATTCAGGCATCCTTGCCCTCAGGGTGGGGAGTGTGGTGGCACTCTTGCTGGCATCAGGTTTTAATTTTGATGAAGTCCAGTCCATTGCTTTCTCCCCTCGGTCGTTGTGTTTGTGGAATCTCAGAGAAACCTTCGATCTCCCCCGGGCTGAGAGACATCACCCCGAGCATCAGAGCATCAGATCGGCATTCGCCAGAGCCTCCTGGGTCCTCCGCCCGTGTGCTCCTGATACCGGGGTGGGAGCGCTCTGTGATCCCAGGGTGATGGTGTGTCCTGGGACAGTGGCTGGGAAGGTGGACTGTAGGTGGGCGAGCAAAAGACAGGCAGTGAGGGCCCGTGTGTGATGTTCCAGCCCAGCCTGTGTCCCTCAGGGCTATGGGGTTGTCTCTGCCTCCGGTCAGACGGACGGGGACCTGCCCACAGGGAGCACCGGGACGCATGTGTCCTCGGAAAGTATTCATGTGCCGTCATTCTTCGATGTGTTTGGATTGCAGCACCGTGCAGGAGGACTCAGAGAACCTACTGGCCTTGCAAAGGGCCAATATCGTGGCCCAGTACCATCAGGTGAGGCCCAGAAGGGACCATAGACAATACACACTCACGATAGGGGAGACCATACGATCAGAGCCAAGGATGAGTCAGGTCAGCCCAGACAAGGACCATAGTCACCAGGAACAAGTGAGACCCTGGGGATGGTCCTGGTGTCAGTAGCAACTAAGGGTCCATTCTGGATCCTAGTCATTGGTAGCTGAGGAGCCCAGTCACCAGGTACGGTGAGGCCCAGGTGGGGACCACAGTCACCAGGTCCAGATGAAGTCCATAGCTACCATGTCCAGGTGAGGCCTGGGTGGGGACCAGAGTCACCAGGTTCAGGTGAGGTGAAGGTGGAGACCACAGTCACCAGGTCCAGGTGAAGCCAATGTGGGGACTACAGTCACCAGGTCCACATGAGGCCCGGATGGGGACCAGAGTCACTAGGCTCAGGTGAGGCCCAGTTGGGGACTAGAGTCACCAGGTCTGGCTGAGGCCCAGGTGGGAACCACAGTCACCAGGTCCAAGTGAGGCCCAGGTGGGAACCGCCTTGATAGAAATGTAAACTCTTCTCACTGTAGCATTCCAGCTGTTCTCTCTTTAAATATCAGGCTGAATTCATAGGTTTTTCAGGATGACTTGAAAGTTAGCTAGGTCATTTGGTGGGGACAGGTGACTTGGGGACCATACTCTTTGGCTGTCTTGCCCCTCTGACAGGGAATATTTTTAGCAGTGTACAGTAAAGTCTGTTTATTAAAAGTTGGTATTAATTTGTGTAAACAAATTCTGTAGGCTTCAAGCAACTGTGAATCACACATATCCACACTGGCTAGAATATTTTGTTAACTTGAGTTTCTAGATCATTTTCATTATGTGAGCGGTTTCTTTCCAAAACTAATTACCAAACGAAGTAGGGCAATAGGACAAGAGAAATAGCCAAACAACATGAGAAAAAAGAAACAGACAAAAAAAACGCTAAGCATTTTTCTCCGGATGAGAGAAATCCTGATAGTGTAAGCTTTTTTCACCCTGCCCTGAGACAAACCAATTCCCTGACTCAGATGTTTCAGGAGAGAACTGGGTTTCTGATCCAGTAAATCGTGACTGCCTCTGGCACTTGGTTCCCATAGCTGTGGATGTGGCCTCAGACAAGCTCAGTGGTTTCCAGGCTGCACCTGGAGGGCTCTGAACATGCACCTTAGGGGCAGTCTGGGATCCATACCCTACAGCTTTTAATTGATAGGTACACCAACTCGCATAAAACTTTGCTAGAAAGAAGTCAAATTGTGTGTTTTAAGAAGAACTGAAAATGGGCAGCCTGGGTGGCTCAGCCGCTTAGCACTGCCTTCTTCCCAGGGCATGATCCTGGAGACCCAGGATGGAGTCCCACTTCGGGCTCCCTGCATGGAGCCTGCCTCTCCCTCTGCCTGTGTCTCTGTCTCTCTGCCTCTCTCTCTCTCTCTCTCGCTCTCTCTCTCTCTCTCCCTCTCATGAATAAATAAATAAAATATATTTTTAACAAATATATTGCAGGACAGCCACGGTGGCTCAGCGATTTAACGCTGCCTTCAGCCCAGTGTGGGATGCTGGAGATGCAGGATGGAGTCCCACATCAGGCTACCTGCATGGAGCCTGCTTCGCCCTCTGTCTCTGTCTCTGCCTCTCTCTCCCTCTGTCTCGCTCTCTCAAATAATAAATAAATAAATAAACAAACAAATAAATAAATAAATAAATAATAAATAAGAAAATGTATATTGCAGCTGTATTGGTATTTGCTATATTAATAAAGTGTGTTGTTTTTACATTTTATGGTGACTGGACCTAGCAAGTCTTTACATCAACAGCCGTCACTTCTAGTCCTCACGACAGTGTTGCGCGACAGGCGGTATTATTTCCTTTTTATAGATGAAATTGATGACCTCGAGCACATGCGGTTCCTTCCCTTTCTTTTTTCTGTTCAGAATATACGAGCTATAAGTGAGTAAATTGCAAGAAACCCACTTGCGGGATCAACACCTCTACTTTCCTCACATGATTTAAATATTTTTCTCAATTCTGAACTCCTTATCTACCTTACTACTTCTTTCAAATAACTTAGGATACGTTTTCCCAGGACTTGTTCAGAGAACCAGTTCCCTAAGTATGAATCAGTGACCTGAAACAGACCCAGCATACAGAGATTCTCCTATTTATTCAACACCATCCGTTTCCAAAAGAAGTCTATTTGGCCTTCTATATGGCAGGTACAGAGACAGGCTCCATCCCCACCGGGTTTCGATCTATGTCCCAGAGGACTACCTGTAGTCTTAATGCTGATTTCTGAGGGCAAAACAAGCAAGTCCACAGTTCTCCTTCATACTTCCCCAGAGGACCCTTGGGTTCTCTGCACAGAGCTGAACTGTTACCGAGTCATTGATCGTGTAGGTCAGTCACAGAGCAGCATTGCCATCCAAAACAAAAAGGAGGAAAAAGGAGTTTGGAAGTAATTGGGTCTCACAAATCATGGGGAGGGCACATTGAAACTGTGACAATGTTTCTTAGTGCACCTTTTCTCAGAGCCACATCTCTCCTGTTCTTGACTGAGGAACAGGAGAGTCTAGGTAGGGAGAAATAGGTAGGGGGCTACAGATTCAGGCTCACAAAGATCCTAAGGATGCTGAGATGTAAGGAAACCAGAAATAAAGAAACAAACGAGACCACCCTGTCCCAGGTATGGGTAGAGAGGGTCTTTTTTAGGACAGTCCTCTGTGCCCAACAAAGAATAACCAGACTCTAAAAAGAAGTAAACCGTTAAAGATGTTATCACTAGTCCTTACTCAAACCAAGACATCCCAAGAATGAGAAGGCCACAAGCTCCCTGATCAGTTCTAAATGAAAAACGGTCAGTGGAGGCCCATGTGGGCAACCCAGCCTGGGCCCCTCCCACTCCTGAGAGCTTTCTCGGTATCCTTGCTTAATAAACTCCTGTCACTTTACTTACTCTTCTTTGTCCACCAGATTCATTCTTCAACTCCGTGAGACAAGAACCTGACTTTCTCACTTCATTCCGCCTGCTGCACTTCTCTTACCCAAGCTCCCTGGGAAATTACTTCATTGGCTTAATCCCATCTCACTCTCCTCCTGCCTCATATCCTTTGGATTCTTCACCACCAAAGGCCAACGAACCAAGAGATGCAGGGAGGGAGAGAAGACCCAGGTGATAGGGGGAACTAAGGCCAAAGAAATATAGATTAAAATTACATCTGCTTTTTTAAAAAAAGATTTTGTTTATTTACTCATGAGAGACACACACACAGAGAGAGAGAGAGAGGGAAAGAAAGAGGGGCAGAGACAGAGACAAAGGGAGAAGCAGGCTCCCTGAGGGTAGCCCAATGTGGGACCCCATCCTAGGACCCCAGGATCATGCCCTGAGCCAAAGGCAGATGCTCAACCACTGAGCCACCCAGGCATCCCTACCATTACATTTCCTAACAAACTTGCAGTCCATAAACAAATACTTGAAACCGACAGAGTGGGACATTCTTCAAAGAATTCACAGCTGCCTGAATGTTAATGCTTTGCTAGAGGCCAAAAGCAACCCTTGTTTGCTGATAGCCAGACCACCAGGATCCTGTAAATCTTTCACCTGTGAAAATCCTTTTGGAAACTTCTTTTATCTCTAGAGTCCCTACCCCACACGGCAACTTTAAAGTTTATAACCAAGGCTCCTCATGATCCTGATGAAGCTCTTCAGGCCCAGGGGTCCTGTCCCCATACTTTAATAAAAACACCTATTTGCATGGAAAATGTCTCAAGGATTCTCTCTTGACCACTGGCGCCTGGCCCACAGTACATCACAGGTACATCTCTGAGTTAATGGCATCGGCACATCAGGAAAGTACAGAAGATTTTTGCCTATCTTCTTGCATGACACATTCTGGAGGGGGACATTCCCGTCTGTTCGATCTGGGTTTTTCTCTTCCTGGGATATATAGCTAGCTAGCTAGGTAGATGATAGAGTGATAGATCTACTGATAGATCGATCCCAGGAACATGAATAGATGTTTATATAAACAAACATATAAACAGAAATCTATGTTTCCACTTAATATATTTATTATTCAATGTATTACTGATAATATAATAATTATTATCTATAAACAGAACTATAGATTTATATTTAAATATGCAAAATAAATATTTCTATATCTAATCTCTATACGTCCATATATAGATCTCCCTATAGAGATAGAGACAAAATGGTTAGAAATAGATGTGTGCAGAAAGAGAGAGAAATAGATATAGACCTATAAATATGCAGAGGATCTGCTTTCAAATTCTATCCAACGACCTCTCCTCACAGGCACAGGCAAACGCACACACACACATACTCAAGAGCCTTCTGGTATGTGGCCATGACAGGAAATAACACCCCTTGAGATGCCATCTCTTCTCCAACTTAAAGGTGCCAGCCGTTTCTCCAAAGAAGACCTACACAGAGCGAGCAAGCAAGCACATGAAAATCTGCTCCACGTCACTTTTCATCAGGGAGATAGAAATCAAAACCACAATGAGATACCACCTCACACCAGTGAGAATGGGGGAAATTAACAAGACGGGAAACGACAAATGTGGGAGAGGATGTGGAGAAAGTGGAACACTCTTGCATTGTTGGAGGGAATGTGAACTGGAGCAGCCACTCAGAAAACAGTGTGGAGGTTCCTCAAAAAGCTGGATATGGAGATATACTATAACCCACCAATTGCACTGCTGGGTATTTACCCCAAAGACACAGATGTAGTGCAATGACTGGACACTTGCACCCCAATGTTCACAACGGCAATGTTAATAGCCAAACTGTGGAATGAGCCTTGATATCCTGCAACAGACGAATGGATAAAGAAGATGTGGTCTGGGGATCCCTGGGTGGCGCAGCGGTTTGGTGCCTGCCTTTGGCCCAGGGCAGGATCCTGGAGACCCGGGATCGAATCCCACGTCGGGCTCCCGGTGCATGGAGCCTGCTTCTCCCTCTGCCTATGTCTCTGCCTCTCTGTGTGTGTGTGTGTGTGACTATCATAAATAAAATTTTTTTTTAAATTATAAAAAAATTAAAAAAAAAGAAGATGTGGTCTATATATACAATGTATTATTATTTAGCCATCTGCAAGGATGAATACCTACCATTTTCATGGACATGGAACTGGAGGGTATTATGCTGAATAAAATAAGTCACGTGGAGAAAGAATTATCATACGGTTTCACTCTTATGTCAAATGTAAGAAACAGTGAAGAGGATCATAAGGGAGGGGAGGGAAACTGAGTGGAGAAAATTGAGAGAGGCAGTGTTGTCCCCAAGATTGCTAATCTGAGAAACCACCGAGGAGCCGACACCGATGCAAACACATGAGGGTTTTTTTACAAGCTCGAGCTTGAGTCCAAGTGTACCCGACACAGCGGAGCAGGGACTTGGACCCCGAGACTAAGAGGCATAGCAGCTTTATAGGGGCCAGTGGCCCATGGGATATACAGAATGTTGCACAGTCATGTCGGTCCACACACAAGTGGCCGATTGAATTACATCTTACCCTATAGTATCCATTTGAGCTGGCCTATTACTTTGCTCGGAATTGGTGCACAGTTTTGGTGGGCACAAAGCAGGGTTACATGGTTATGAGCTGATTTCCGATTAGGGTGTGCCCAGCGGCTTGACTAGGGTGGGGCAGTGCCTTAAGCAATAAGCTGGTTACGTGCGGGTCACACAGCAGGTGGCAGGTGTAGCACAAAATGGAATCAGTACTGCTCTGCTTGTCCAGGGGTAGGGGATTTTTGTTAAATTTCCTGGGTCTCACAGAAGATAAACTATGAGAGACTCCTAACTCGGGGAAACAAAGGATTGCGGAAGGGGAGGTGGGTGGGAGGATAGTGTAACTGGGGGACGGACATTAAGGAGGGCAAGTGATGTGACGAACACTGGGTATTATACTACATGTTGACAAACTGAATTTAAATTAAAATTTTTTTTAATTTAAATTTAAATTAAAAAAGGGTACTGGATGGCTCAGCCATCCTCAGCAATTCATTTATGAAATGACCTTCATTAGATCATAAAAAGTTACGAATGTGAATGGAAAATGACCTGCAACTCCTTCCCAGTTCAAATAAATAAGTATTCTAAAAAGCAAATCAAAGTTCCAGAATGGAAAAATGCAAAAAACGAGGGAGAGGGAGAAAGAGAAATGAATTCACTTTTTGTGATATTTATTAGTGATGGTCCAATAATGACAAATCTGTGACTGTCATTAAAAACAAAGAGTTAGGGATCCCTGGGTGGCCCAGCGGTTTGGCGCCTGCCTTTGGCCCAGGGCGCGATCCTGGAGACCCAGGATCGAATCCCACATCGGGCTCCCGGTGCATGGAGCCTGCTTCTCCCTCTGCCTATGTCTCTGCCTCTCTCTCTCTCTGTGTGTGACTATCATAAATAAAGAAAAATTAAAAAAAAACAAAAACAAAAACAAAAAAAACAACAACAACAACAAAAGAGTTAATGAACGGTATGGAGACGATCCCCTCAACTAACAGATAAGGAAACCGAGAAGACACGAGAAGTAATGCACACTGCTCAGTAATTCACACGGGTGGCAAGGCGCAAAGCCAAGACTCAATTCTGGTCCAGAGTTCTTTAAACGACCACAACACGATAACGTCACAGCTTCAGGCTCATCTAGAATTAGAGTCACTTTAGCTCAATAAAACATTCAACCAAGTAGTCTTTCTTCTGCCAGATAGTTACATTTCATGAAGCACCCTAAAAGGGATTCGAATTAGGTCTCCATGTGTGCCATCAGAATACTGCCTGATGAATTAATTAAACAAAGGTATTCCCCGAAAAAAAACCTCAGCCATGAGACCTTGCCTACCCTTTCACTTTCCAAGTCTTCATGCTTCTATATTAATTGCCTATATTTCAGAGAAGCCAACCTTACTCAGATTAAGTTTGTCCAAGCCGAGAACTAAGTGCCAGGTTTAATATTTTTAAAACTCAATTTAAAATAGTTAAACAGAGAATTTCAAATGGCAAACACTGATATTTACATCATCTACTCTTATAACTAACAGAAGGGGTAATCCTGAAACCTAGATGCAGTCGTACCTTTATATATGAAAGTATAAAAGCAGAAAGAGTAACCCAAATTGTCTATTTCACAAATGCCTATCTAAACTAGTTATGTTCAATGGTGTCTGTCTTGATGCAACAATCTCTAGGAAGACCTTCTTCAGACCTAGCTCTACCACCAATAAGCGTGTGAACTTGGACAATCCAATCCTCCAGAACTCTCAGTTTCTTTCCTGTGCCTCAGAGGAGAGGACCAGAGCTGATGATCCCTCAGTTCCCTCTCAGACCTGAAATGCTGCTGTGGGGTCCTAAACACTCTATACTGAGCACAAAAAGACGGGGGGGGATCTTATATATACTCAAATTCTAAAATATATAAACTAACTCTGAGCATAGATCCTGAGTATTTTAGGGTTCTCTCCTATGGCGATAGAAAATCCCCAAATCTATATCCCTTTCTATCACAGCGTGGGTATATGGGTCCAAGGCACTAGAAATAATAAATATGTGTGTCAGAACAGCCATCTGCCTCATGCTCACTGCTTTTCAAAGCAAAGCCTCAAAGAACTCCATTATTATTTTCTGAGGGTACCGGTTAACATGTAGAATCCTAACTGCCCCTTCTTTAACTAAAAAAAATTAAATGTTGGCTGGCCATATTAACAAGCTCTCCAGGTTATTCTCTTGACACATAACATTTGAGAAACCTGGCTAGGCACCAAGGAGAAGTGATTTACCTTAAAATAGCAAAATTTGAAATCCCATGTCCTTTCCTATTTTCAGATCATAATAAATAAAGAAATGAAACAGTGAAGAGAGAGGGAAGGAAGCAAAGATAGGGATGGGGACAGAAACAAAGTGCAGTCAAAAATGATATTTACATAAGTTTGTCTTTCAAAAATTTAGGAACAGACAAGAGACTCCTTTATCATGTAAATATGTTAAAGGCACACAGGTGTCAACTGAAAGAGCTCCCGTGGCCAGAGAGGAGACAATATAAGCAACAAAATAAGTAGTGTTGGATTATACCCAAAGCATAAAATAAATACCCATGAATCTATACTAATATTAAAAATTGTAAAAAGAAAGAAAGAGGGGCACCTGGGTGGCTCAGTCAGTTAAGCTTCTGCCTTAGGCTCAGATCATGATCCAGGTCTCAAGGCAGGCTCCTGTTCAGCAGGGAACCTGCTCCTCTCTCCCTCTGCCCCTCTCGCTCATGCTTTTCTCTCCTCTCTCTTTCAAATAAATAAATAACATCTGTGAAAAAGAAAACAAACAAACAAACACAGAAGAAAGAGAAATCTCCCATGTAGAAGAATTTCAAACAATTTGTGCAGACATTCCACCCTCAAGTGGATGAGCATAGCTCATCCACTCTTATGTGTGGAATACACATAGTAACTTCTTCTACAAAATATGTTATGAAAAAGTTTAATAAATAATAATAATAATAATAATAATAATCACTTTACTATGGAGAAAGCTGACAAAACACTACCTCAGCAAGATGATCAGATAGATACCCAAGACTGATAAATCATGTTGATAGTATCTATCCTTTATATGATATAATAAAGATGGCAGTATATCTCTGTATATAATCCACAATCACAGATCATGAGATAAACGACAGACATGTCCCAACTGAGGGAGATTTTACAAAATACCCTACTTCTCAAAGGGGTTCAACAACAACAAGGAAAGGGTGAAAAAACTGTCACAATCCAGAGGAGCCTAAGAAAACATGAGGACAAGTGTAAAGTGATGTGAGGGATGGGAACTTAGCAAAAACTAAGGAAATCTGAATAAAGTATGTATGGTCTTTGGTTAATGCAAATATTTTAATATTGATTATTAGCTAATATTTGTACCGTACTAATATAAGATATCGATAATTGGAGACATCGAGTGCGAGGACATGAGAATTCTCTGTACTGTCTTCTCAATTTCCCTGTAAATCTTTGGGGTTTTTTTTCTAATAAATAAGATTTATTTTGAAAATTGACTTAAATGAATCAGGCTCCAAGTGTGAAGACACTTTAAGAATAGTTTAATTAATTTTTGCCTTATTCTTAAACAGTGCCTTCGATGGGAACAAAGTAAGAATTTTATATCAGAAGGAAAGAAAAAAACGTTAGAAACACGTATAATGCCTCCTCAACCTGAAAAGCAGGAAAGGATAATAATAGCAAAAATCAGATAAAAATACTTCTTTTATATTAGACACCATATTGCAAGTGCATTTAAAATTAGCAATGCCTAACATTTATTTCCTTGACATTTGTCTTCCAAGAGTTCACAGTGCTTCAGTGTCAGTTAAAAAAATGATTCTGTGGGAAATTTTATTAAACCAGATTTACTGGGAAATTCCTGCCAGATAATACTTTATTTTGATTTTATTCAGTTCTTCTAACCACTGAGCTTTTAGTTAGCAGCTAATATAGCAAATGCCTTAGAAGGCCAATTTTTAAGTTGCTATTATAATCCCTAATGGAATCACGTATCGTTTTCCTTCGCTCAGATATGGCACACAAGTAGGCCCTGATAAAATACTGAATTGAGTGAATGGATAAAATTGCTTTTTATTCATTTCATTCGCAATTTCATTCTATCTTGGTCCATTTCATGTTCTAATGTTTAATCAACATCAACTCAAGAAGGTTAGGGATCAGTAATTTATTAAGTATTTGGTGCATACCTACTATGTGCAAGGTGCTAGGAATACCAAGTTAACCAGACATAGATGCGAAGTGCCTATCTCCCTCAGGCCATGCTGGTGGGAGGAGACGGATATAACCAAAAAGTGTCAGAAAGACAACTAGACAAGATTATAGTAGCCAATATAAAGGTAAATATACAGCTTATACAGTACATATATAAGAAGGCTTAGTCTAACTGGGGCCTCAGAGAGATAACCAGAAGCAACATTTATTTAAGACTAGAGAAAGGAGAAGGTAGTGGTGGAAGGAGTATTATGAGGAAAAGGAAGGTTTTAGCTCTGAATTTGTAGGCTCTGGCAAGTCCCTTGAGTTAGGCTCTGAACCTTCTTCTTTTCTGCAAAACTGTGCAGTAATAATGCCTGTGCCATTAGAGCTTAATGAGTAAAGAGTTGGACTTTATTCGTACATTACCTAGGACGTTAGGAAGTACTTAATAAAACATTTTCTGGTGGCCATAACAGCCTGGAGTCAGGCTTCCTGAGATTCGAATCCATTTAAAACTAGTGTTTGACCTTGGACAAGATGTTTTCTTCCTATCCTTTGTTGGCCCATCAAGATAACAGTACCTGCCCATAGGGTTGTTGGAGGATCCCAGGAGTTCTTTTATGTGAAGCATGACACAATTCTTGGCACTATAATATGTGCCATATGAATGTTAACTTTATATTAGCAATAAAGAAATCCTACAACAGTCCAATGAGGGTGTTTAGAAATTATTCTATAGCTTTTAAGGCAATTGAATTCCAAAAGAACCTAAGTGCCTGTCCGTGTTTACTAGCTAACCAGTTCCATTATCTGAAACCCAAACACACAATTTCTGATTCTAACCTCACTCCAAGAGGCCTCTCAACCCGAGGAAAAAAATTGCCTTTTGGGATCTCAGGGAAGAATCCTTCACATAATAATATGACCATTGGTAATAATGTCTCTCGGTTCTTTCCAAATCCTAAAGATGCATTTCCTGATGAGTGATGAGTGTGAAGAAAGAGATGGAGAAACCCTCATCCTCTGAATTACTTGTGTCAGAATTTTTTAAACCCCATACTACTACGGATAGTAAATTATCCTGAATTAACAGGAAATTAGTCTCAGATTGGAATCTGAGCAATCAGATGGGCAGAGAAAAAAACGCTTTGATCGCTCTTCATCTTTAAAGACAAAGGAGAGCTTTTCTATATACAAAGTCCAGTGGTCAAGATAGCCTTAGGGAATAAGGAGTCTGCAGCATCAATCCCGCTGAACCAGCGGAAGCCCACAATCAGGTCTTCCTGATCCCAAATCCCTGGGCCTGCCCCAACACATGCTGCCAAGCTGAGGTCATTTGCAATTGCTCTCTTAGGAGCTCCGGGGAAGGAGGAAGGAGCTACATAGGATGGGACGGGACGCCCAGAGGCCGAGAAATTAAGGCCATTCACTTTAAGTTCAGCGTTAGCAAACGTCCAGTCATCCCAGGCCCTGGAAGAAGAGCGAAATTTACAATACTTCAGCACAGCAAAAAAACAAAGTTTACAGCTTAATGTCCTAGAGAGCCCCACATTAGCATAAGGAAGTGAGCCCAGGTCAAGGGCAGGGAAGCCTCTATTGAATGAGAAAAGAGCTCAATGCCCTTGAAGGCCCCATTGCAAATGTAAACAGAACTTGAGGAATTGCTCAAGCCCTTCTGGAGGTCCCCAGACCACCCCTAAAGTAAGCTAAAAACCCACTCGGGGTACCAAGTCTCGCTCGCTGTGTCGGGTATACTTGGACACAAGTCGAGCTTGTAAATAAACCCTCCTGTGTTTGCATCAGTGTCGGCTTCTGGGTGGTTTCTTGGATTACAATCTTGGGTAACAACAGTCTGAGATAAAAAACAAAAACCAAAAGAGCTCGGACGCAGGCAGAGTGAAGGCAGGGTTCTGAGAGAAGCGGCGGAGTCCGGGGGCTTGGGGGCTCTTCTGCTGACTGGGGGGTGGGATGCTCAGCCCCAGAGCCAGAGGACAACCCGCATCACGCCCTCCAGCGCTAGAGTATCAGATAGCAGCACAGCGCCGCCCGCTGGAGGCCAGAGGCGCTGACGCCCACGCCGCCTCTGACTCCACAGGTGCATCTCCCAGGCACTTGCGCAGCTGACAACAGCCCCCTGGCCCATCCCAGACCCCGCACAGACCACCCCGTGCACCAAGTGGTCGGACCACGGAGGCTTGCAGAGCTTCAGCTCTGCCTGGAAAGTAGGGTCTAGCTTCCTTTGTACTTTGGGCCCTTTTTTTTTCTTTATTTACTTTGATTCTTTTTTTTAATTTCTTTTTTTTTAATTTTTATCTCATATTTTTAGAAAAAGGCGAAAAAAAAAAAAACAAGAAAACAATTAACTGCCCTCCCCAAAAAAAACCCCCCCCAGATTATTTACTCTTTTTAAAAGATTCTAAAACCCCAAAATTGGAAACACAATTTTAAATACCCTGAAAGTAAAATAAAAAATTTAAAAGGGCATCATAAAAAAAACAATCCTTTCCCTATCTTTCCCCCTTTTCCAAAAGTACCCCGACCTGATCTGCTCCCCCATAACCCTAATAAACACTAACCTAACATACCCAAACCCCCTTTCCCAAACCGAACCTGGGCCCCACCCCAAAACCCTAACTTTAACCCTAACCCCCAACCCTTTAACCCCCCCTAACTCCACCTAACCCCCAACCTAAATGCAAACCTAAGCCCAACCCAACTCTAAGCATAAACCCCAACCCAATCCTAACTCCCGCCCCAAACCCAATAGGAAAAAAAAAACCCCCAACCCCAACTCTAACCCCGTCCAAACCCCAACCCTATGCTAATCCTAACCCCCCTCCTAACTAAAAAAAGACCCCTTTCAATTTCCCTCCCCTCCTTAACCTAACATAAATAACCCTAACCCCCTCCCCTAACTAAGCTAAACCCCCATTTCCCTCCCTGACCTACCATTCATTTAACCCCCTTTCCCTTTCCTGTGGGTTTAGGAGTCCCTTTGATTTGGACGGGCCCCCAAGGCGCTCCAGAGTCCCCCTTTGGGGTCCGAGGAAGCCCGGGCCCCCGTGAGTGCAGAGCGGCCCCACGTG
>NW_024570532.1:0-4468 GCF_018345385.1 Vulpes lagopus | reverse complement strand
CCTGTGTGAGCCAGGTGCGACATTCTAAGTGCCACATACGAAAGAAGCCTAGTGACGTCCTTGTCTGAAAGCAACTTACATCGGAGAGTGACGCTCACCCCCATCATGCTCCTCCACAGTTGCACACTGCCTGCTAGAAAGAGTTTCCACATCTGCACCACAGCCGTTTGTCAGAGGCTTGTGAGACGCAAGTGGAATAAGCAGACCTGGAGGGTGTCTCCAGCTGCAGTGGAGTGGTATTCTGGGTACCTCCTGGCTTAGAACACTGTTACGTTCTCAGTGCCCGAGGAACGCAGCTAGTTGAACGCTGGCTTGTAGGCGTGCTTCCTTCTGTGAGCTGAGTTCAGGGCAGGACCCTCCCGCATTCTGACTGCCCGTAGACGTAGGTCCCAGCATCCTTATGTTAGGTGCCGGAAGAGGTTGTGTGAAGAGCATGTGGAAGTGACAGGATTCTCCTCAGGTGTATCTGATCTCAATGCAGACATTGCAAACGTCCTTGTTCAATGAGAGTGTAGCTCGGTCCTAGCTCCCATCAAAGTGTCTAGCAGACATCTGCCTGCAAAGCATACACACTTCCGAGAGTTGGGCTTATGGACTGTCCCTCCCACATCCTGCCTGCACGTACACCGCGCTCCTAACAGGCCTAGCCCCGATGCGTGCCTGAAGTGTTGTGAGAGGTAAGTGGAAAGTCCCGGCCCACAAGACTAGTGCATCCAAGCTCAACCCAGCGATTTCCTAGTATTTCCTGTGTGAGCCAGGTGCGACATCCTAAGTGCCATACGAGAGAAGCTAGCTGAACGCCTTGTCCGAAAGCAACTTACTTCGGAGAGTTGAGCTCACCCTCAGTCCCTCACAGTTGCACACTGCCTGCAGAAAGAGTTTCCAACATCTGCACCACAGCCGTTTGTCAGAGGCTTGTGAGACGCAAGTGGAATAAGCAGACCTGGAGGGTGTCTCCAGCTGCAGTGGAGTGGTATTCTGGGTACCTCCTGGCTTAGAACACTGTTACGTTCTCAGTGCCCGAGGAACGCAGCTAGTTGAAAGCTGGCTTGTAGGCGTGCTTCCTTGTGCGAGCTGAGTTCAGGGCAGGACCCTCCCGCATTCTGACTGCCCGTAGACGTAGGTCCCAGCATCCTTATGTTAGGTGCCGGAAGAGGTTGTGTGAAGAGCATGTGGAAGTGACAGGATTCTCCTCAGGTGTATCTGATCTCAATGCAGACATTGCAAACGTCCTTGTTCAATGAGAGTGTAGCTCGGTCCTAGCTCCCATCAAAGTGTCTAGCAGACATCTGCCTGCAAAGCATACACACTTCCGAGAGTTGGGCTTATGGACTGTCCCTCCCACATCCTGCCTGCACGTACACCGCGCTCCTAACAGGCCTAGCCCCGATGCGTGCCTGAAGTGTTGTGAGAGGTAAGTGGAAAGTCCCGGCCCACAAGACTAGTGCATCCAAGCTCAACCCAGCGATTTCCTAGTATTTCCTGTGTGAGCCAGGTGCGACATCCTAAGTGCCATACGAGAGAAGCTAGCTGAACGCCTTGTCCGAAAGCAACTTACTTCGGAGAGTTGAGCTCACCCTCAGTCCCTCACAGTTGCACACTGCCTGCAGAAAGAGTTTCCAACATCTGCACCACAGCCGTTTGTCAGAGGCTTGTGAGACGCAAGTGGAATAAGCAGACCTGGAGGGTGTCTCCAGCTGCAGTGGAGTGGTATTCAGGGGTACCTCCTGGCTTAGAACACTGTTACGTTCTCAGTGCCCGAGGAACGCAGCTAGTTGAAAGCTGGCTTGTAGGCGTGCTTCCTTGTGCGAGCTGAGTTCAGGACAGGATCCTCCCGCATTCTGACTGCCCGTAGACGTAGGTCCCAGCATCTTATGTTAGGTGCCGGAAGAGGTTGTGTGAAAGAGCATGTGGCAGTGACAGGATTCTCCTCAGGTGTATCGGATCTCAATGCAGACATTGCAACGTCTTTGTTCAATGAGAGTATAGCTCGGTCCCAGCTCCCATCAATAAGTGTCTAGCAGCCATCTGCCTGGAAAGCGTACACACTTCCGAGAGGTGAGCTTATGGCCTATCACTCCCACATCCTGACTGCCTGTACGGTTCGCTTGTACAGCATTTCATTGTACGCGGCACAGGAGCAGAGAGAGCACCAATGACTGGCTTGTCAATTTCGCGCCTAGCGGACAGCTGCCTCCAAGGCATGCACACTCCTTTGGGTTGAGCTGATGGCTTCAACCTCCCACATGCTGACCGCCTGTACCCTTTGCAGCCAAGGGATTTTGTTGGACACGGGATTCAAGCTTTGTGAGAGGCAAGTGTCTCTTTGCTCAATCCAGTGACTTCTGATGACTTCCTCCCTCAGATGGGTGGTACATACTAACTTCCAACCCTGAGTACCTAGTTCCAAGCTCTCTCTCGGGGGAACTTCCTTCTGTGAGATGAGCTGATTCGCGGTCCTTCCCACTTCCACACTGCCTGCACATGGAGTTATGAACATCGTCACTAGACATGTTTGTCAGAAGCTCATGGGACGCAAGGGGCAAGCTGCAGGCCTCAATGGTGCTGTGACTCGGTGCAGTAGAGCAATATTCACGAAATGTCCTGACTTCCAGTGCTGCTACGTTCTCACGGCCATAAGAACGCAGCTAGTGGAAAGCTGCATTCAGGGCAGGCTTCCTTTTGAGAGTTTAGCTCAAGGAAGGACCGTCCATCTCGGGTCCCCCTGTGGGTGGAGCTGCTAACATCCTCATGTCAGGTTGCAGGGAGACCTTGTGAGAAATGCCTGTGGAAACGTCAGGCCGGCCCTCACGGCAAGGTGAGTTGAATACAGCGATTGCCAATGTCCTTGTTCAATTAGAGTGTAGCTAGGTTCTATCTCCCCTGTATGAGTGGGGAGCAGACATCTGCCTCCCAGGCATACACGACCCTCAGAGTTGAGCTTATGGCCTGTCCCTCCCACATCCTGCCTGCAGGTACACCTAGCTCGTAACAGGTCTAGGCTCGATGCGTGACTGAAGTGTTTTGAGAGGTAAGTGGAAAGTCCCGGCCCACAAGACTAGTGCATCCAAGCTCAATCTAGCGGTTTCCTAGTATTTCCTGTGCGACGCAGGTGCTACATCCTAAGTGCCATACGAGAGAAGCTACCTGTACGCCTTGTCCAAAAGCAACTTTCTTGGGAGAGTTGAGCTCACCCTCAGTCCCTCACAGTTGCACACTGCCTGCAGAAAAGGTTTCCGACATCTGCACCAGAGCCGTTTGTCAGAGGCTTGTGAGTCGCAATTGGAATAAGCAGACCTGGAGGGTGTCTCCAGCTGCAGTGGAGTGGTATTCTGGGAACCTCCTGGCTTTGAATACGGCTACGTTCTCAGTGCCTTAAGAACGCAGCTAGTTGAAAGCTGGCTGGTAGGCATGATTCCTTGTGAGAACTTAGGTAAGGGCAGGACCGTGCCGCATCCTGACTGCCCGTAGACGTAGGTCCCAGCATCCTTATGTTAGGAGCCAGAAGAGGTTGTGAAAAAGCATGTGGAAGTGACAGGACTCTGTTCAAGTGTATCTGATCTCAATACAGACATTGCAAACGTCCTTGTTCAATGAGAGTGTAGCTCGGTCCTAGCTCCCATCAAAGTGTCTAGCAGACATCTGCCTGCAAAGCATACACACTTCCGAGAGTTGGGCTTATGGACTGTCCCTCCCACATCCTGCATGCACGTTCACCGCGCTCCTAACCGGCCTAGCCCCGATGCGTGCCTGAAGTGTTTGTGAGAGGTAAGTGGGAAAGTACCGGCCCTCAAGACTTGTGCCTCCAAGCTCAGCCCAGAGATTTCCAATATTTTCCTGTGTGAGCCAGGTGCGACATCCTAAGTACCATACGAGAGAAGCTAGCTGAACGCCTTGTCCGAAAGCAACGTACTTCGGAGAGTTGAGTTGACCCCTCAGTCCCTCACAGTTGCACACTGCCTGCAGAATGAGTTTCCCACATCTGCACCACAGCCGTTGTCAGAGGCTTGTGAGAACGCAAGGGGAATAAGCAGACCTGGAGGGTGTCTCAGCTGCAGTGGAGTGGTATTCTGGGTACCTCCTGGCGTAGAACACTGTTACGTTCTCAGTGTCGAGGAACCCAGCTAGTTGAAAGTGGCTGGTAGGCGTGCTTCCTTGTGCGAGCGGAGTTCGGCCGGACTCCCCCGCATTGTGACTGCCCGTTAGAATTAGGTCCCAGCATACTTATGTTAGGTGCCGGAAGAGGGTGTGTGAAGAGCATGGTGGAAGAGACAGGATTCTCCTCAGGGTGTATCTGATCTCAATGCAGACCTTGCAAACGACCTTGTTCAATGAGAGTGTAGGCTCGGTCCTAGCTCGCATCAAAGTGTCTAGCAGACATCTGCCTGCAAAGATACACACTTCTGAGAGTTGGGCTTATGGACTGTCCCTCCCACATCCTGCCTGCACGTACACCGCGCTCCTAACA
>NW_024570531.1:0-6982 GCF_018345385.1 Vulpes lagopus | reverse complement strand
TCATTAATGTGTCTTCCGAAATCTGCCTGCAAAGCATACACACTCCCCGAGGTTGAGCTTATAGTACTGTACCTCCCACATCTGCCTGCGGTACACCAGGCGCCTAACAGGCCTAGCCCCGTATGAGTGCCTGAAGTGTTGTGATGTTAAGTGAAAGTCTGGCCCACAACACTAGTGCATCCAAGTCAATCTAGCGGTTTAATTAGTATTTCCTGTGTGAGCCAGGTGGTACATCCTATTGCCATACGAGTGAAGCTAGTGAACGCCGCTGTCCATAAGGCAACTTTCTTCGGAGCGTTGAGGTGACTCAGTCCACACAGTTTGCACAATACCTGCAGAAAAATTTTCCAACATTGCACGAGCCTATGTCAGAGGCTTGTGGACACACAAGTGGAATAAGCAGACCTGGAGGGTGTCTCCAGCTGCAGTGGATTTGTTATTTCCGGGTACTTCGTGGCTTTAGAGCTACTGCTAAGTTCTCAGGGCCCAACTTACGGCAGCTTGTTGAAAGCTGGCTTGTAGGAATGCTTCCTTGTGCGAGCTGAGGTCAGGGGCAGGCCCTCCGCCATCTGACTGCGTGACCTAGTCCCAGTATCCTTATGGTAGGGCGCCAGAAGAGGTTGTGGAAAAGCGCGTGGAAGTGACAGGATTCTCCTCATGTGTATCGGATCTCAATACAGACATTGCATACGTTCCTTGGTTCAATGAGAGTGTTGCTCGGTCCTAGCTACCAACAAAGGTGTAGCAGACTATTGCCTGCCAAAGCATACACACTTCCGAGAGTTGATCTTAGGGACTGTCCCTCCACATCCTGCCTGCAGGTACATGCACTCCTATCAGGCTAGCCCCGATGCCTGCCTGAAGTGTTGTGAGGTAAGTGGAATCTCCGGCCAAGAAGGACTAGTGGCATCCAAGCTCAATCAAGCGAAAAATTCTTGTATTTCCTGTGTGAGCCAAGTGCTGCATCGAAGTGCATACGAGAGAAAGCTAGTGAACGCTTTTTCCAATAGCATTACTTCCGGGAGGAGTTGAGCTCACCCTCAGTCCCTCACAGTTTGCAAACTGCCTGACAAAAAGGGTTTCTACATCTTCACCAGTGCCGTTGTTTCAGAGGTTGTGAGACGAAGAGATTAAGCAGATCTGGATGGTGTCTCCAGCTGCAGTGGAGTGGTATTTCTGGCACATTGGCATGAATACTCTAAAGTTCTCATGCCCTAGTTACGCATCTAGTTGAAAGCTGGCTTGTAGGCATGCTTCGTTGTAGCGAGTGAGGACAGGGCAGGACCCTCGCGCATCCTGACTGCCGTAGACGTAGGTCCAGCTCATCCTCAAGTTAGGCGCCAGAAGAGGTTTTGGTAAAAGGCATGTGGAAGTGGACAGGAATTCTCTCAAGTGTATTGATTCATACAGACATTGCAAACTTCTTGTTCAATGAAAGTGAGCTCGGTGCTAGTACCATTATAAGTGTCTTCCAGACATCTGCTGAAATAGCATACACACTCCGAGAGTTGTGTTATGGCCTGTCTCTCCCTCATCCTCCCTACAGGTACACCGTGCCTCCTAAAGGGGCCTAGCCCGATGGTGCCTGAATGTGTGGTGAGAGGTAAGTGGAAAGTCCGGCCCACAAGACGCATTGCATCCAATCTCTATCTAGCATGTTTCCTAGATTTCCTTTGTAAGCCAGGTGCTACATCCTAATTTCCATACGAGAGAAGCAAGCTGAACACCTTGTCAAAAAGCATTTACTTCGGTGTGGGTTGAGCTGACCCTCAATGCCTCACAGTAAAATTGGCACACTGGCCTGTATAAAGATGTTCCAACATCTGCAACAGAGCCGTTTCTCAGAGGCTTGGGAGACGCAAGTGGAATAGCAAGAACCACGATGGGGTCTCAGCTGTAGTGAAGTGGTATTCTGGGTACCTACATGGATAGAGTACGGCTCGTCTCGTGCCCTAAGAACACAGCTAGTTGAAAGCTGGCTTGTAGGCATGCTTCCTTGTGCGAGCTGAGGTGAGGCAGGACTCCGCATCTGACTGCACGTCGACATAAGTCCAGCATCTTATGTTTTAAGGGCGCTGGAAGAGTTGTGTGAAAAAGCCATGGGAGGGACAGTGGACTGTGCTCAAGTCGCGGGTTGCTGAATCTGAGTCCAATACAGACATTGCAAAATCCTTATTCAATGAGAGTGTAGCACGGGTCCTAGCTCCTCATAAGTGCCCTTCCCGGCATCTGCCTGCAAAGGATACATCGCTTCCGAGATGTTTGAGCTTATGACTGTCCCTCCCACATCCTGCCTGCAGGATACACAGCGCTCCTAAAGACCTAGCCCCGATGCGTGCCTGAAGGTTTGTGAGAGGTAAGTGGAAAACTCCCGGCCAAGAAGGACTAGTGCATCCAAGTCAATCCAGCGAATTCCTAGTATTTCCTGTTGTAAGCCAAGTGCTGCATCTAAGTGCCATACGAGTGAAGCTAGCTGAACGCCTTTTCCAAAAGCACTTACTTCGAGGAGTTGAGTCACCCCTCAGTCCCTACAGTTGCAAACTGCCTGCCAAAAGAGTTTCAACATCTGTCAACAGAGCCGTTTGTCAGGTTGTGAGACACAAGGAATAGCAGACCTGGATGGTGTCTCCAGCTGCTGTGGAGTGGTATTCTGGAAACGTCCTGGAATAGATAAGCTAAGTTTCTCCAATGCCCTAGTTACGCAGCCAGGTGAGCTGGCTTGTAGGCATGCTCCTTTGCAAGCTGGGGTCAGGGCAGGACCCTCCCGCATCCTGACTGCCCGTAGACTAGTCCCCAGCATCCTCATGTTAGCGCCAGAAGAGTTGTGTAAAGCATGTGGAAGTGACAGGATTCTCCTCAAGTGTATCTGATCTCAATGCACACATTGCCCAACGTCCCCTTGTTCAATGAGAGTGGTAGCTGCGGTCCTAGCTCCATCAAAGAGTCTAGGAGACATCTGCCTGACAAGCATAACACTTCCGAGAGTTGGGCTTATGGACAGTCCCTCCCCATCCTGCCTGCTCGTACACCGTGCTCCTAACAGGCCTAGCCCCGATGCGTGCCTGAAGTGTTGTGAGAGGTAAGTGGAAAGTCCCGGCCCACAAGACTAGTTCATCCAAGCTCAACCCAGCGATTTCCTAGTATTTCCTCTGTGAGCCAGGTACCTACATCCTAAGTTGCATACGAGAGAAGCTAGCTGATACGGCCTTGTTCCAAAGAACTTACTTTGGTGGGTTGAGCTCACCTCCGGTCCCTCAGTTGCACACTGCCTGCAGACATGAGTTTCCAACATCTGCACCCAAGCGTTTTGTCGAGGCTATTGGGAGACGGCAAGTGGAATAAGCAGACCTGGAGGGTTGTCTCAGCTGCAGTGGAGGGGTATTACTGGGAACCTCCTGGCTCAGGAATAATACTGTTACATTCTCAGTTCCTAGGAACGCAGCTGTGAAAGCTGGTTGTAGGCATGCGTCCTTGTGCGAGTCGTGGTCGGGGCAGGACCCTCCCGCATCTGGACTGACGTCGACTTAGGTCCCAGCATCCTTATGTTAGGCGCCGGAAGAGGTTGTGTGAAAAAAGACATGTGGAAGTGACAGGACTCTGCTAAAGTGAATCTGAGTCCAATACAGACATTGCAAACGTCCTTGTTCAATGAGAGTGTAGCACGGTCTAGCAACCATCAAAAATGTGTCTTCCAGACATTGCCTGCCAGAGCATCACAGTTCCCCAGAGGAGAGCTTATGGACTGTCCCTCCACAGCCTGCCGGCAGGTACACCGCGCTCTTAATAGGCTTATCCCGATGCGTGCCTGAAAGGGTTTGTGAAGAGGTAAGTGGAAACTCGGCCACTAGACTAGTTCATCCATGTTCATCCTGCGAATTCCTAGTGTTTCCTGTGTGAGCCAGGTGCTTGCATCCTAGTGCCTATATGAAGAGAAGTAGCTGATCGCCTTGTCAAAAGCAAATTCACTTCTGAGATCTGAGCTCACACTCAGATCCCCCCACAGTTGCACACTGCCTGCCAGAAAATCGTTTCCAACATCTGCACCAGAAGCCGTTTGTCAGAGGCTTGTAGACCGCAAGTGGAATAAGCAGACCTGGACTGGTGTCTCCAGCTGAGTGGCAGTGGTATTCTGGGTACCTTCTGGGCATTAGAGTACTGATACGTTCTCAGTGCCCTTAGAACGCATCTAGTGAAAGGCTGGCTTGTAGGCATGCTTCCCTGTGCGAGCTGAGTCAGTGCAGACCCGCCGCATCCTGCCTGCCCGAAACCAAAGGTCCAGCATCCTAAAGGTTAGGCGCTGAAGAGAGGTTGTGTGAAAAAGCAGGTGAAGTGACGGACTGCTGTGCTCAAGTGAATTGAGTCCAATACACACATGGCAAACGTCCTTCTTCAATGAGAGTGGAGTCGGTCCTAGCACCATCAATAAGTGTCTCCGACATCTGCCTGCAAAGCATACACACTCCCCGAGGTTGGGCTTTTATAGTCGGACCTCCCCATCTGCCTGCTGGTACACCAGGCTCCTATGCAAGCCTAGCCCCGATGCGTGCCTGAAGTTGGTTGTTGATGGATAAGTGGAAAGGCCTGGCACAACACTTGTGCATCCAAGCTCAATCTAGCGGTTTTTAGTATTTCCTGTGTGAAGCCAGGTTGGGGTACATCCTAATTGCCATACGAGAGAAGCTAGCTGAACGCCGTGTCCAAGGCAACTTTCTTCGGAGAAGAAGGAGTTGCGGTGACCTCAGTCCCTCACAGTTTGCACAATACTGCAGAAAAATTTTTCAACATCTGCACCCGAGCCTTTGTCAGAGGCTTGTGACAACAAGTGGAATAAGCAGACCTGGGGGTGTCTCAGCTGCAGTGGATTGGTATTCGGGGTACTTTCGTGGTTTAGAGTCACTGCTAAGTTCTCAGGGCGCCTACTTACGCAGCTAGTTGAAAGCTGGCTTGTAGGCATGCTCCTTGTGCGAGCTGAGGTCAGGGCTGGACCCCTCCCGCATCCGGACTGCGGTTAGGACTACGGTCCAGTATCCTTATGGTAGGGCCAGGAAGAGTTGTGGAAAAGCACGTCGGAAAGATGGACAGGATTCTCCTAAGAGTATCGGATCTCATACAGACATTGCAAACGTCCTTGTTCAATGAGAGTGTAGCTCTGTCCTAGCTTACCAACAAAGTGTGTAGCAGAATATTGCCTGCAAAGCATACACACTTCGAGAGTTGATCTTATGGACTTGTCCCTCCCCCCTTCTGCCTGCTGGTACAAGCACTCCTAATACAGGCCTAGCCCCGTGCTGCTGAAGTGTTGTGAGAGGTAAGTGGAATCTCCCGGCCAAGAAGACTAGTGCATCCAACGTCACTCAAGCGAATTCCTTGTATTTCCTGTGTGAAGCCAAGTGCTGCATCATAAGGCCATACGAGAGAAGCGAGCTGATCGCTTTTCCAAATAGCAAACTTACTCGGAGTGTTGAGCTTCACCTTCAGTCCCTCACGTTGCAAATGCCTGCAAAAAGAGTTTCCTACATCCTTCACAGGAGCCGCTGGTCAGAGGCTTGTGAGACGGAGTTATATGGCAGATCTGGATGGGTGTCTCAGCTGAGTGGAGTGGTATTCTGGGAACCTCTGGCATAGAATATCTGCTAGTTCTCATGCATAGTTACGAGCTAGTTGAAAGCTGGCTTGTAGGCATGCTTCGTTTGTGCGAGCTGAGGTCAGGGCAGGACCCTCCGGCATCCTGACTGCCGTAGACGTAGGTCCCAGCATCCTCATCTGTTAGGTGCCAGAAGAGGTTGTGTAAAGCACGTGGAAGTGCAGGGGGGGGGATTCTCCTCAAGGGTATCTGTCTCAATACAGACATTGCAAAGTTCTTGTTCATTGAAAGTGCAGCTCGGATGTAGCACCCATTATAAGTGGTCTTCCCAGACATTGCCTGAAAAGCAATACACCTTCGAGAGTGGCTTATGGACTGTTCTCCCTCATCCTCCTGCAGGTACACCGTCGCTCCCTAAGGGGCCAAAGCCCCGATGCGTGCCTGAGTGTGTTTGAGAGGTAAGTGGAAAGTCCCGGCCACAAGGACCGAGTGCATCAAATCTCTATCTAGCAGTTTCTAGATTTCCTTTGTAAGCCTGGTGCGACATCCTAAGTTCCATAATGAGAAAGCGTGCTGAAACGCTTGTCCAAAAGCAATTTACTTCGGCGAGTTGAGTGAACCCTCAATGCTCACAGTTGCACACCTGCTGCAGAAAAGAGTTTCCAACACATTGCACCAGAAGCCCGTTTCTCAGAGCTTGTGCGACGCAAGTGATAAGAGACCCGATGGGGTCTCAGCTGTAGTGAAGGGTATTCTGGGTACTCTGGCTTAGAGTACTGCTACGTTCTCAGAGCCCTAGAACGCTGCTAGTTGAAGCTGGCTTGTAAGGAAGCTTCCTTGTGCGAGCTTGAGGTGAGGGCAGGTACCCTCCCGCATCCTGAACTGCATGTGGACATAAAGTCCAGCATCCTTTTGTTAGGGCTGGAGAGTGGTGTGAAAGCATGCGAAGTGACAGGGGACTGTGTCAAGGAATCTGAGTCCAATACCGACATTGCAAAATCCTTGTTCAATGAGAGTGTAGCACGGTCCTAGACCCATCTATAGTGCCTTCCGACATTCTGACCTGCAAAGGATACACGCTTCGAGCGTTGACGCTTATGGACTGTCCTCCCACATCCTGCCTGCAGGATACACCGACGCTCCTAACAGACCTAGCCCGAAGCGTGACTGAAGTGTTGTGAGAGGTAAGTGGAAACTCCGGCCAAGAGGATTAGTGCATTCCAAGTCAATCCAGCGAATTACTAGTATTTCTGTGTAAGCCAAGTGCAGTTCTAAGTGCCATACGAGAGAAGCTAGCTGACGCCTTTTCCAAAAGCAATCTTATTTCGGAGAGTTGAGCTCACCTCAGTCCCTAACAGTTGCATATGCTGCAAAAAGAGTTTCCAACATCCTGCAACA
>NW_024570530.1:0-6900 GCF_018345385.1 Vulpes lagopus | reverse complement strand
TTGTTTTTTTTTTCGTTTTTTTTCATTTTTTAATTCTGATTTTTTTTTAATTAATTTTTATTGGTGTTCAATTTTCCAAATTACAGATATCACCTCTGGACTCATGCCCGTCAGTGTCCACCTCAGTTGACCTGTCACCCCAGTCCCTCCAACACCCGCCCGACTCCCCTTCCCGACCCCAGTTCGTTTCCCCGAGTTTGGAGTTTTATGTTCTGTCTCACCTTCCTGATAATTTCCCAAACATTTTCTTTTCCCTTCTTATATTCCCTTGTTTGCACTATTATTCAGTTCCCCCAAATGAATGAGAACATACACTGTTTGTCCTTCTACGATTGACTTACTTCACTCAGCCTAATACCCTCTGTTTCATCCCACGTTGAAGCAAATGGTGGGTATTTGTCGTTTCTAATGGTGGAGGGAATATTCCATTGTATACATAGACCACATCTTCTTTATCATTCATCTTTCGATGGACACCGAGGTTCCTTCCACAGTTTGGCTATTGAGGCCCATTGCTGATAGAACATCGGGGTGCAGGTGTCCCCGCATTTCATCTGGCAATCTGTGTCTTTGGGGTTAAATCCCCAACGGTTGCAATTGCTGGGTCGTAGGGCAGGTCTATTTTTAACTCTTTAGGGATCATCCACACAGTTTTCCAGAGTTGGCTGCGAGTTCACATTCCACCAACAGTGTAAGAGGGTTCCTTTTCTCCGCATCCTCTCCAACATTTGTTGGTTTCCTGCCTTATCTCCATTCATTGTGATGCACATTTCGGTTGCTTCCACTCCTGGCTTTGTAATAAATGGCTGCAGTGAGCCATGGTTTATGCAAATATCTCTTTGAGATCCTGTTTTCAGTTCTTTTGGATAAATTCCCAGAGTGGAACTGTGGATTGTGTGGTATTTGTATTTTAATTTTTGATAAGAAACCCCATGCTCTTGTTTCCATAGCAGTTGGTCCCATTTTACAGTCCTACCAACAGTGGGCACAAGGGTCCCAATTTCTCCACCATCCTCACCAACAATTTGTTATTTTCAGTGGTTGTTATTTTAGTAGTGTGGGACGTAATTGTCATTTGTAGTTTTGGTTTACATCTTCCTGATGATTAGTGATACTGAGTATCTTTTCATATCTTTTTGGCCACTTGTATATTTCTTTAACTCTTTTGGCCCATTTTTGTTGGGTTGCAATTTTATTGTTGTTGATCAGTGGGAGTTCTTTATGTATTTTCTGGGTACTAATTCTTACCAGCTATATGTGTACAAATCTTGTTTCCAAGGTGGTTGGGTTGCCTTTCATTTTTGTTGGATATTGTTTCTTTGCTGCCACAGTTTTTATGTTTGATGTGCGTTCACATTTATTTTTGCTTTTGTTGCCTGTGCTTTTGGTGTCATATCCAAGGAAATCATTGCCATATCCACATCATGAAGCTTCTGCCAAGTCTTTGTTTAGGAGTTTCAATACTTTTAAGTCTTGCATGTAGGCTTAATCCATTTTGAATTAATATTGTATTAGATTGTGAAAGAAGTAATGGCCCCCCCCCCCCCCCCCCCCCCCCCCCCCCCCCCCCATCTTCATTCTTGCAGTGTGGAAATCCAGTCTTCCCAACACCATTCATTGAAGGAGATTGTCCTTTTTCTCATGGTATGGCCTGCGACACATATTTGGCACACATATATGTGAGGGTTTATTTCTGAACTCTCTATTCTATTCCATTGGTGTATATGTCTGTCTTTCTGCTGATTTGGAGGTTGTTTTGTTACGAGTAGCTTAGTAATTTGTTTTTGAAATCAGGAACTGTAGAGGCGCTACCAGCTTTGTTTTTCTTTCTTGCGATTATTTTGGCTATATTTTCCATATGAGTTTTAGGATTTTTATTTCTATTTCTGTATAGATGCCACTGAGACTTTGATAGGGTTTCTGTGGAATGTACAAAGCATTGGGTAGTATGTACTTTTTTATGATATATTAAGGTTAGGATTACATATGTTTTTTATTTTTACTTTAAAAAAGTTTTATTTTGAATTTCAAGTATAATTAACATACAGTGTTTAATTTCAGTGTATATATATTAATGATTCAGCGATCCTGTATATTGCTCAGTGCCCATCACAAGTATGCTCTTAAAACCCTTCACCTCTATTTTAGCTCCATCCTCCACCCACCTTCCCTTGCAACCACCTGTTTTTCTGTATATGAGTCTGTTTTTTTTCTTTGTCTCCTTTTTTATTCATTTGTTTTGTTTCTTAAATTCCATATATGAGTGAATCACGTGGTATTTATCTTTCTCTGATTTATCTCATTAGCTTAATATCTCTAGATCATTCATGCGTTGCAAGGAATTAGGACTATTTTTTTCTAAACAATCTGTGGAAAGAACTGGTTGTCTATTGAAGGGCTACTTGTGCTTTGGACGTCATTGTCTTATTAAAGATAATTACTTTACCTTCTCTCTAAGTAGGAGAGTGTGGGGATTAAGAATGGAAGGAAGGGTTATATAGCTCCAGCCCATGCAAAGGGTTTTCAGGTCTTTGAACAAGCTAATTTAAGAGGCAAGGTAACTAGTAAGTTATCTCTCTGATTTAAACGTTTGTGGAATTTATCTGATGCATCTAAGGACTGTTTCTAGCAATTAACTCTTGTGATTGCATTGAAATTCAGAAATAAGTATTAATAGTGAGCATTTTACTTTGAGCCCTGGCATTGTAGCTCATGGATAATGTTTTTCACGGGTTTTTAAAAGACATTACTGGCTAATAAAAAAAGTTACCTAGTAGGAATGATAAAGTGGTTCCTGCTGTCTTATTCTTAATTTATGGAGTTTTTTTCTTTTGGCTCAGATTCTTCTTTGTACATGGGCAATGTCTTCTTGTCCCATGTATATAATTTCTTCTTTTGTAAATATATTTAGTTTAGGTCTTCTGACACTCCTGTTTTCTGTATTGTGCCTAGTTCTTCAAGTTGTGTTCTTCCACTTGCTTTGGTGTAGTATTGCATATTAGAGTTGGTGGTCTTAGGTATCCATTCATATTAAAGGTGAATCGTGTTTAGGTTCTGTGTCACTGTGGGTGGGCTTTTCTGTTGGGCTTCCAGTAGGGATGATATTGTAAAGAAGGCTCTTTCAGATACTCCTATCCATACCATAGGTCTTTTTCCATAGCTGTTTAGTTTTTGTTGTTGTTGTTGTTTGTTGTTTAGTTTTGTTAAAAATAATCTACAAACCTCTTTCTGAAGATGGTTATGTCTTTCCTACTTTTTACTCCACAGACCTGCTTTTACTATGTGTGATGTCAAGTTTGGAAGACTCGTGGTATTCAGTTTTTGTCTAGAAAAAGCTTGTCGCCAGAGTGAGGTTGGGTTTGCTTCAGGGGAGGGGTGTGGACTACTGAACTCATTCAGACCCACCGACCCCCCCCCAGTTCTTTCTCCTCTCCTTCTTCGTACCGGGACACTGCGATTTTGGGGACTTTTTGGAAGTCGTATGACTTGAGTTGGTTTTCTCCTGAATTGGTGACTTCATCCTGGAGGTAGTCTGCCATTCTGCTTTTGATCACTGCCGATTCCTCCCATTCACTTGCTGATTTCTCCCGGATTTGATTGCTCTCATCTTTGTTTGAGACTGAGACTCTTCAGTTTTCTTTGGTCTGCGGTCTTGCCACTTAAAAAATATTTTAAGTTTTTTAAGATTTTATTTATTTATTCATGAGAGACTTAGAATGGCGAGAGAAGAGATCATAGGCAGAGGAAAAGAGAAGCAGGCTACCTGTGGGGAGCTGGATGTGGGGGCTTGATCCCAGGACCCCCAGATATCACGACTGTAGCTGGAGGCAGATGCTCAAACACTGAGCCACCCGGTGCCACTTAATATAATTATTTTTAAGTCACCAGCATTTTTAGTGGTGTTTCCAGAGGGAGCAGAAATTGACATACATGCTTGTTCTGCTATATTTGATTGGAGATAGCATCCTCAGACACACCAGAACTCCGTATCCCATCACCCACAAGAGTTTTTTACTGTGTAAATCTAGATGCCTCTGATATTTCCTGACCAAAAAAACAATTGTTTTCCGTTATTTGCCATGTATTTGTTTCTGTGGCCGGACAAACTACAATTAATAACTTCTTTTTTTTCCTTATTGTGTTTTTAAAGTTTGAAACACGTTAAAACTTTTAAAAAGAACTATATTTTATTCCTATTCGGTTGGTTTAGTATTTCTTCAATACTAAAGCATTATGACTGATTATTGTAGGGAAATATCTAGAGACGGGCCTCTCACAGGCATATGATCTTGTGGAAGTTGGTTGAATGCCACTAACCGAGAGGCAGCAGGACTGAGAGCAGAGGGGCTGTGCAGCCTGGATAGGGGCGGTGGAAAGCCTGGTGGTCAGTCAGCAGGAGCAAAGGATGGAATACTCTGTAGGGGTAGTGAAGCACCAGGTTTTGTTCAGACAAGAATACGTTTTATTTCAGGAATTTGGGTTTCTACTAATGGAATTGGAAAAAAATACATCTGTATTTATTTTTATTTATTTTATCTTTGATTTGGCTGGGCAGGGACTATCTGTTGCTTTTTACTGCTGAGTAGTGAGAGCATGTGGTACATAACTATACACTTCCAATAGGTACCTGTTTTAAATTAACGGAATGGACAAACACTTTGGGAACAATTGCTTTATAAATACTCTTTTTCGTTGATACTTAAAAGATAACATGTTTGTGTTTGTTTGGTTTTTCCAAATTCCAGATTTTCCTTGCTCTGCTTAACTGGGAGGAATACTACTTGGAACTACATTACTGCTAATCATATTCAGAACAAGGGTGAGTCAGAATGAAAGGTAAGGATGATTTTGGATTCTGTGAGACCTTTCGTTTGTCTAATACTTTTAAAAAATTTATAATGTATGGTATGTTGATTCCCTCCCTTCTTTTGTACTGGGAATTAATGAGAAAGGAGGACTTCAAAGTTACAGTCATTTAAACTTCAGATGTTTTCTAAAGCGGGGAAGCAGTTTGTTTGAATTCCCTCTACGTGGGGTGTCTCACTGGAACAGGATTGAATTCATTCTAGCTCGTTTCTTCTTCGTATCACTTTTTACTTAATGTCTCAATTATTTGGGTTATGGTATTATAAAGTAATAATCATAAAAATACAGGAGTGGCAGAAAAACCAATACTTTCAAAAAGGAATAATTGGATTTGAATGGAAGCAAAAATCAGTTTTTCTATCTATGTTGTATAGTTTCTGCTTATTGCTATAAAAACAGATTCAGTTTCTTTGGACACATACATTTTGAAAGCTTGTGTACCTAAAATGTATAGTGAAGTTTTTTTGTTTAAAAAGTTGCTAGCTTGGGTGAGTTAACTAAGATCAGAGTTGTCCTGCAAAATTGTATTGCTACTTATTTTTTCTTTGCGGGAGTCCCTCAACAACTACAGGCCACTGCTTGAACCATGTTTTGATATCAGATAAAATTTTTATTTGTTAGTGCTCTTCAGGTTTTATCTGAAAGGGGGGACAGTTAGAGCCATGTGGAATTTGTTCAAAAAACAACCTAAAAGTGAATATCAATTAGCTTTTTGGTTTGGTGCAGCTTCTGACGTGTCTGTTCATACATTCAGATTAGACAGTTAAGTACATGAAACCGCACCTTGACTTTCTTCTGAAAATTTTGCCATATTCTTCTCCCTAATTCTCCGTAAACTTGTTTTCCTCCAGTGCTCCTCTTCCCTATATCATAACAATGTCTTGCTTAAAATTCAGTATATTCTATTATTAAGATCGTAAATTAGCTTGCAAAACTGAGACATGGCTTTTGTAATTGTTAAGTTATTATTAGACGTCAGTGCGGGACAACCCGTGCGAAATGAATTCAGTGGTATCTCGCAAACATTAAACTATTGCTTAGGAAGGGCTATTCAAGAAGGTACCCGGGGAAATACACAAAGGGACATATGTAAAAAGGTTATTTGATAATAACGCTACTGGTAATAGCAAGTGCTAGAAAACAATCTAGTAGGTAGAATGATTGATAAACAGGCATGTATCACATCGGAGTACTCTGCAGCTCGTTTCAACAGAGTGAGAAGTTCTGTCATAGTGCTGTGGAGTGTGCCCTATCGTATTATTTAGTGCAAACAGTAAGGGGATGAATACTGTATATTGTATGCTGTTCTTTCATATCATTATGTAAGGAGAAGAATAATTTTTGGTATTTTAAAAATATTTTTTACATTAAAATAATTTTTATTATACATTTTAATTTTCTAAATTTTTATTTTTTCTTGAGAGAGACACACACACACCACAGAGAGAGAGAGAGAGAGGCAGAGACAAAGGCAAAGAGGGAGAAGGAAGAAGCAGGCTATCCGTGCACGGAACTCCCATCGTGAACTTGATCGGGGTCTCCAGATCACGCCTGGGTCGAAGATGGTGCTAAACCACTAGCCACCCTGTCTGCCATTTATACATTTATTTTTTTTCATTATACATTTTAAAAAAGCATAAACTAAAAGCTAACGAGAACAATCTATCACAGAAGAAGGAGCAATGGGGGTGTGATAGAAAATGGCTCAATTAGTCTACTCTGAATATCCCTTATTATAGCTTTGTTTTTGGAACTGTAGAAATATTTTTCATTATACTTTAATACATGATATTAAATTCAGAAGTAACACTGAACCGAAAACTTTCAAAAAGAAAATGAAACAAATTAACTTAACTGTATATGTAAGTTTAGATGGGTTAACCACAGAGAAGAATGTTTTAATCAGCTTCACAGCATAGTATTTTTGTCATCTGATGTTGTTTGCCACAGTAGAAAAGAATCACAAAATATGATTGTAAATGTTTTTGTCGTAATATTGCTGTCACATTTTTGATATTATTAGTTTGAACTGTG
>NW_024570529.1:0-6898 GCF_018345385.1 Vulpes lagopus | reverse complement strand
GCTCATTTCACTTAGCATATGAGGTGGTCCCAGCATGCATCTATGTGTGGTGTAGCATTGTCGAGAATTTCTTTCCCTTTTAAAGGCAGAATAATATTCTGTTACACACACACACATTCCCCTCACATTTTGTTTATCCATGTCATCTGTTGATAGACCGATTTGGGTTATTTTCACCTTTTTGGCTATTATGAATAGAAGGATACTGTGAACATTAGTGTATAGTTTTTATTTGAACACCTGTTTCATTTTGGGAGGTGTCTGCGTAAAGTGGGAATTCCAAAAAAACAAACAAACAAACAAAAAAAGAATGGAATTCCTGGGTTATATGAAGTGCGATGGTTAGTTTATTGATACCTGCCCATTGCTTCACCATTGTAATTTCCCACACCATGTACAGGTTCCAATGTCTCCACATCCTCTACCATCCATGTTCTATTGTCCTTTCAGTTATTACAGTATTATGGCCTTCCTATGATGTGAAGGTATCATGTCATTGTGATTTTGATTGCATTTTCCCATAATGAACTAATGATGCTCAGCAATCTTTTCCATGTACTTTTCAGGCAAATTGTATAGCTCCTTTGAAAACATCTGTTCAAGTCCTTGGCCATTTTTAAAGGGGGTGAGTTGTGTTGCTTTTGCTGTTGTTGCTGTTAGTAGTTCTTTATGTATTCTATATTAACCCTTCATCAATACATGATTTGGCCAAATATTTTCTTCGTGGATTTTTTGCTCACTCTCTTGTTAGTATTCATGAATACACAAAAGCTTTTAAATTGGGTGTAAATGGATTTTATTTATTTATTATTCATAGAGATGCAGAGAAGGAAGAAGTCAGAGACACAGGCAAAGGAGAATCAGGTTCCATGTAAAGCCTGACGTGGGACGATCCCGGGACTCCAGGATCATGCCCTGGCTTAGGCGCGCTACACCGCTACCCACCGGGCTGCCCCAACTTTTATTTTATGAAATCCACTTATCTTAATTTTTGTTGCTTGTCTGTTGGATGTCACATCCAAGAAATCATTGACAAATACAAATGTTCAAAGATTGCCCATGTTTTCTCCTAAGATTTTATAGTTTTTAGCACTTATTAGTTTAGATCTTTGGGGGGGGGGGGGGGGGGGGGGGGGGGTGGGGGGGGGGGGGGGGGGGGGGGGGGGGGGGGGGAATTTCCATCTGAGTTAATTTTTTTTTTTTTTTATGTTAGTCACACATCGAGAGAGAGAAAAGAGAGAGAGAGAGAGAGAGAGGCAGTAGACATAGGCAGAGGGAGAATGCAGGCTCCATGCACCGGGAGCCCGAAGTGGGATTCGCGATTTTTCCTAGGTCTCCAGATCGGGGGGGGGGTGAGTGCCGCCCTGGGTCCAAAGGCAGGCGCAAACCGCTGCGCCACCCAGATTCCCTTTCTGATTAATTTTTAAAGTTACATTTATTTAGATTAAGAGAGCACAAGCCGGGAGTGAAGTGGGAGAGGAGAGAGAGAATCTTGAACATGACTCCATTTGACATGGTAGACCCACCACATGGGCTTGATCCACGACCCTGGGATCATGAAATGAGCGCAAAAACAAGAGGTCAGATGCTCAAACCAACTTAGTCACTCAGATGCCATTTGGAGGGGAATTTGGGGGTGGGGGGCATGTATATAAATATGGTCCAAGCTTCATTCTTTTGCATGTGTAGATGCCTAGTTTTCCTCTACCGCCCTTTATCAAAATGGTACCTTTCGTTCATTGAATGTCTTGGCTCCTTGCTGCAAATCGAATTGAGCATGTATGTAAGGATATTATTTCTGGTATTCTTCATTGATTTAATTTTGGGTGTCTGTCCGTATATCGGTACACACTGTTTTATGACTAGAACTTTATGCGTGTGGTTTGAAACCGAAAGGGTGTGGAATCCCTTCAACTTTGTTCTTTTCAAGACAGTGTTGGCTGTTTGGGTCCACTGAGATTCCATATGAATTTTAAGTTTCCTGTTTCTTTAAAGAAGAGCATTGGATTTGGTAGGGATTGCATTGAATCCAGAGATCATTTTGCTTGTCTGACCTAAAGACCACAGAAATGAAACCTATGATCTTTCTCCTGTATTTCTGAGCAAGTATTCTGGCCCTGAGAGCTTTCAAAGCCTATTTCCAAAGAATTCTCATGGCCCCATTTTTTTTTCTCCTGGCTTTTGGTATATCTCTTGTTTTGCCTCATCGATTGTCTTTGCCCCATATGGCACTGGCTTGTTTCCATTAGATTTTTAATGTTTTTCTGGCAAGCTCCTCCATTTAGCTGTTTCTCTGCCCCTAAGGGCATTCAAATTAGACAAAATAAGTCCTTCAGGAAACCCATAGCAGATCTAAACCGACTAATATAATTCCTGAAAAAGTTCGTATTGTCTTCTTCCTTTGGGACCAGGTACCCACACTGGAAACAGTCATCAAGACTGTCACTTGCCAGATGGAAATGAGTAAAGGGTGACCAGTAAAAGACACACAAATCTCTCCTACTCGTTTCGGGTGATCTTTCCTGTTGGTTTAATCCTCACATGTTGCTGATAAATCTTTGAACTATCTTCCAGAATTCTGAATGTTAATTTCTGACAGGTTTTTTCTGTTTGGGGGGGGGGTGGGGGTGTTTTTTGTTTGATATATTCTGGGGAGGATGGGTCTGCTAGAGGTCTCTACACTGCCCTTTCAGGTGATGTCCATTCCACACTCATAGAATACCTGAATGCCTTAGATACTAAGAATAGACAGTCCTCTTGAAGCCAGAGATGTGTCCACACCATTAGATCCCCAGAACTACTAAGAACAGTTCATGGTACACAGTGGCACTCAGATATGATTTGTTGAATTAATGGAACTTAAAAAAAAATTTTTTTAAAGATTTTTATTTACTTTAGAGAAGAGTGTGTGTGTGCATGCACATGCACATAGAGTTGGGGGATGGGCAAAGGGAGAGTGAAAGAGAGAACCTCAAGCAACATCCCGACTGAGCAGGGAGCCCAACATGGGGCTCCATCCCAAAACCCATTAGATCATGACCTGATCAAACATCACCAGTCAAGAATGCTTAACCAGCAGTGTCACCCATGTGTTGTGCAAATGAATGAAGGCTTTAAAAGACATTTTCGGAGGGTGTGCCTAGGATGGCTCAATAGTTGAGCATCGGCCTTTGGTTCAGGTCATGATCCTGGGTCCTAGGATTGAGTCCCATATCAGGGTCCCTGCAGAGAGCCCGCATCTCCCTCTGCCTATGTATCTGCTTCTCTGTCTGGTGTCGACCCAGTATTAAAGAAATATAAGAATGTTAAAATGAAAATTGGCTCCCTGGTGGCTCATGGTTTAGTGCCTGCCTTTGCCTAGGGTGTTGATACCTTGGAGTCCCAGATCGAGTCCCACGTCGGGCTCTGCATGGTAGCCTGCTTCTGCCCTCTGCCTGTGTCCTGCCTCTCTCTCTCTCTCTCTGTGGACTATCATCAATAAAATAAATTCTAAAAAAAAAAGACATTTGAAGGGGTTCTTGGGGTAGTGCATTGGTTGGATATTCTGCACCTTGGTTTTAGTTCACATCATGATCTAGGGGTTGTAGATCAAGCCCACATTGGGCTTTGCACCGGGGGAGCTGGTTGAAGTCTGCTGGGACTCATTCTCTCTCACCCTCTGCCCTCCCCCCACACAACGGTCTCCTAAAAAGCCCCCACCTCTGTCTAAAATAAATCTAAAAAACTAAAAATTAAAAAAAAGAACATTTTGAGAATATGGACCGTAAACTTGACTCAGTGTATGGCCTAGAGAAGGATTTTTTTAACAATCAGTGGTATAGATGATAATGAAAGCAAGTGATGAAAAAAGAAGTGGTTTTTCCAAAGTACATTAGGAATAACTAAAATCCTTTTTGGACAAGCAAAAGTACTACTGTCACTTGCCCCCCTAAATTAAAGACTGGTATTGTGTCTCTCTCCAGACTCTTTACTACCTATTTTTACTATAGATGTATATAGTAAAAAAAAAAAAAAAAAAAAAAAAAAATAAAAATAAAAAAGTGTATATATATATATATATATATATATTATAGTACACACACACACACACACATGATATTAATTACAAAAATATATTAATTTTATACAAATTGTATCTTCGATTCAATATTTGGCAGATAGCTTTTTAATTATATATCTTGGAAAGGGCAGCCTGGTGGCGCAGCGGTTTGGCCGCGCCTGCAGCCTGATGTGATCCTGGAGACCCTGGATTGGGTCCCATGTCGGGCTCCCTGCATGGAGCCTGCTTCTCCCTCTACCCCTGCCTGTTCTCTGCCTCTCTCTCTATAATGTGTGTCTATGAATGAATAAATAAAATCGTAAAACAATATATAATATAGTTATCAGTCTTGGAAAGATATCAGTAAAGTTTATATAATATGATTCAAGACATTATCCTAGACACAATTTACTATCAAGAGGTCTTAGAGGGACAGAGTCTAGATTTAGACTGGCCTCAGTTAGTCTAAATAATTTGCTCCACCATTTATTAGATTGTGTAACTTTTGAATCTTTTTTTTTTTTTTTTAATTTAATATAATTTAATTTATGATCAGTCCAGGAGACCACAGGCAGAGTGAGGAAACAGGCTCCATGCACTTCGGGAGCCCGACGTGGGATTCGAATCCTCGGGTCCTCCAGGATCGCGCCTGGGCCAACGAAGGCGCCAAAACCGCTGCGCCACCCAGGATCCCGGTGTGTAACTTTTGTAAAAGCACTTTCATTTTTCTCCATCTACTAAGGTGGAGTGTTAATAAAAGTAGTATGTTTTTTGTGTATGTTTTTGAGAATTTAAAGTGAAATTAATAAACCCAGGGCATGCCCAGGGTCATATCCTTTAGACCCGGAGACCAAGTTCCCATGTCAGCTCCCTGCATGGAGCCTGCTTTCTCCCTCTGCCCGAGTCCTGCCTCCATGTCTCCATGAAAAAATAAATAAATAAAATCTTTTTTTAAAAAAGGATAATTATTCAGCCTTAAAAAGAAAAGAAATTCTGACGTATACTATAACATGTATGAACCTTGAAGACATTATGCTAATAAAATAAGCCCAGACACAAAAGCACACGGAAAATGTATGTTCCATTTATATGAATATCTAGAATAAACAAATTCATAAAACTAAAAAGTAGCAAAGAGTTACTGGGAACTAGGTCAAGGGGTAATTGGTAATTGCTTAATGGTTAAAGAATTTTGGTTGGATGAAAAGTTTTGGAAATAAATAGTGGTGATGGTTGTACAACATTATGAATGTAATACCACTGGAAGGAGGGGGGTCGGGGATGGGAGGGGGGGTGGCGGAGGATAGGGAGTGAAAATTATTATAATGACAAATTTTGGTAGTCCCTGGGTGGCGCGCGGTTTGGCGCCTGCCTTTGGCCCAGGGCGACGATCCTGGAGACCCGGGATCGAATCCCACATCGGGCCCCGTGCATGGAGCCTGCTTCTCCCTCTGCCTGTGTCTCTGCCTCCTCACTCTCTCTGTACTATCATAAATAAATTAAAAAAAAATTTAAAAAAATGGGACAAATTTTATATAAATGTAATAATTATCACACTAAAAAAATATGACAACAAAACACTCATGTGCAGGTCTCCTTTAAAGAACTTACAATCTATTAAGGAGAATTGGGACATTTAAAGAAATAACAATAAGTATTTGATGATAAGGGCCAGCCGGGTGCTGAGCGTTTTGGCGGCTGCCTTCAGTCCAGGGCGTGATCCCAGAGTCCTGGGAGCAAGTTTTCTTCAGCGGGCTCCCGTGGTGGAGCTGCCTCTTTCTTCCCTCTACCTGTGTCTCAGCCTCTTCTCTCTCATCTCTCTTTCTCTTCTCTCATGAATAAATAAATAAAATCTTTAAGGAAAAAAGTAATTTGATGCATAGCGCAGAGAAATGGCTTTTCTTTGGATAGAGTAAACAGGGAATGGACTGGGACAGGAAATGAGGAAGTTCCTGGATTGATGGAAAATGTTTTATTTTTGATTGGAGGTTTACATGGGCATATACATTTGGTCAAAACTTACAAATTTTATACTTAAAATATGTGCATTTTACTTTATTAAATTTCACCCGTAGGGGGCATTATTAGCTACTACTAATCCCTTGAACTATTAATATATATTGTAGTATATTTCTCCTACTCTCATTTGTATGAAATCCCTTCATCAAATAGAGGTTTTTACTTTTTTTTGGTAACCCCTTAATCTCCTTTAAGTATTTTGCCCATCTCCCCACCGGCACTCCCCAGTGTTGTTCTCGTGTATTTAAGACGGTTTTGTTTTTGTTTTAATTGCACACGTAAAGTGAAATCATATGGTAATTTCTCTGTCTTTGACTATATTTCACTAGAAATAATGCCATCTAGGTCCATCTGTGTTGTTGCAAATGGCAAGATCCCATTCTTTTTTAAAGGCTGAGAACATTCCAGTGTTGTGCATGATGTGTGTGTGGTGTGTGTGTGTAGTGTGTGTGTGTGTATCCACATCTTTACCCCTGCATCTATGGATGGACACTTGCTTCCATAATCTTGGCTATATGAATACTTCTTCAGTAAACATTAGGACTGCATGAGTATCTTTTATTGAATTAGCATTCTCCAATTCTTTTGGATAAATACCCATAGTAGAATTACTGGATTGTAGAGTATTTCCTATTTTTACTTTTTTGAGAGAAACTCCAGACTGATTTCCCACAGTGGCTGCACCAATTCACTATTCCCACCAGCAGTACACGAGGGTTCCTTCTTCTCTACATCCTTGCCAACACTTGTTATATTAAATTTCTTCTTGATACTAGCCAATCTGACATGTGTAAGGGTAAACTCCTTAAGTTCTGCCTTGCACTTCCCTGATAATGAGTG
>NW_024570528.1:0-4213 GCF_018345385.1 Vulpes lagopus | reverse complement strand
CCTCGGTGTATCTGATTCAATGCAGAATTGCAAACCCCCTTTAAATTAGAGTGTAGCCGGTCCTTTCCCATCAAAGTGTCACGACATCTGCCTGCAAAGCTACCATTTCCCGGGTTGGTTTAGGACGGTCCCTCCCATCCTGCGGGCCTACACCGGCCCCAAAAGGGCCCTACCCCCGAGGGGCCCTAAAGTGTGTGAGGGAAGGGAAAGTCCCCCCCAAAACTAGTGCATCCAAGCTAACCCGCGTTTTCAGTATTTCCTTGTGACCCGGTGCGACATCCTAAGTGCCATAGGAGGGCACTGAACGCCTTTTCCAAAAGAAACTTTTTTTCGGAGGAGTTACTCCCGCTCGGGGTCCCCACATTGCACACGCCCGAAAGAGTTTAAAAATTTGAAAACAGTTTTGGGGGGCTGGGCCTGGGGGGGGGGCTCCATGCAGGGGGGTTTTGGGCCCCCTCCGGGTTAAACACTGTTAGTTTAGGCCGGGGAACGCGTAGTGAAGCTGGCTTGAGCGTGTTCCTGGGAGCGATTCGGGGCGGGGAAACCTCCCCATTCGACTGCCCGTAGATAGGTCCCAGCTCCTTATTTTAAAATCCCCAAAGAGTTGTGTGAAGAGCATTGGAAGGAAGGATCTCCTCGGGTGTTTTAAATCAAATGCAGCCATTGCAAAAGCCTTGTTCAATGAGTGTAGCCGGTCTAGCCCCCATCAAATGTCAGCAACATCGCCTCAAAGCATACACACTTCGGTTTTGGGGCTTATGGACGTCCCCCCCACACCCTCCCGAAATAACCGCGCTCCAAAAGGGCCTACCCCCTTAGGTTCCTGAAAGTGTGGAGAGGAAAGTGGAAAGCCCCGGGCCAAAAGACTAGTGCACCAACTAAACCCCACGATTTCCTAGTTTTTTCCTGTGTGAGCGGGTGGAATCCAATGCCCATACGGGAGCTCTGAACGCCTTTTCCCCGAAAGCAATTTTACTCAGAGTGAGCTCACCTCATTTCCCCCACTTCACACGCCTGAAAAGGGGTTTTCCAACATTGACCCCAGGTTTGTCAGAGGCTTGTGAGCCAAAGGGGGAATAAGCAACCTGGAGGGGTCTCCAGCTCAGTGGAGTGGTTTCTGGGTACTCCTGGCTTAAAACACTTTTTGTTCTGTCCCCAGGAACGCGCTAGTAAAAGTGGTTTGGGAGGCGTTTCCTTGTGTGACTGAGTTCGGGGCAGGCCCCCCCCAATTCTGATGCCCGTAGACGAGGCCCCGACCCTTATGTTGGGAAAAAGGTTGGTAAGAGCATGTGGAGTGAAGATTCCTCAGGTGTATCTGATCCAATGCAGACATTGCAAAGTCTTGTTCAATGAGAGTTGCTCGGTCCTAGCTCCCATCAAATGTCTAGCAGACATCTGCTGCAAAGCATACACACTTCCGAGATTTGGGCTTAGGCCCTTCCCCCCACATCCTGCCGCAGTACACCGCGCTCCAAAGGCCTAGCCCGTTTCGTGCCTGAAGTGTTGTGAGAGGTAAGTGGAAAGTCCCGGGCCCCCAAAAAGACTAGTGCATCCAAGCTCAACCCAGCGATTTCCTAGTTTTTCCCTGTGTGAGCCAGGTGCGACATCCAAAAGTGTCATACGAGAGAGCTAGCTGAACGCCTTTTCCGAAAGACAGCTTACATCGGAGAGTTGAGCTCACACTCAGTCCCCACTGTTGCACACTGCCTGCAGAATGAATTTCCAACATGTGCACCACAGCCGTTTGTCAGAGGTTGTGAGACGCAAGTGGAATAAGCAGACCTGGGGGTGTCTCCAGCTGCAGTGGGTGGTATTCTGGGTACCTCCTGGTTTAAAACCACTGTTACGTTCAGTGCCCAAGGAACGCAGCTAGTTGAAAGCTGGCTTGTAGGCGTGCTTCTTGTCCCGAGCTGGGGTCAGGGCAGAACCCTCGCAATTCTGCCTGCCAAGACGTAGTCCGAACCCCCTTTAATGTTGGTGCAAAGGGGTTTTGTTTTAAGAGAAAGGGGAAGTGACAAAAATCCTAAAGGGAAAAATCTGATCTCAATGCAGACATTGAAAAGTCCTTTTTTCATGAGAGGTCCTCGTAGCTCCCACATTTGTCTAGCAGACATCTCCCTGCAAAAGGGGCCAAAAAAACACATTTTCCAAAGATTGGGGTTTATGGACTGTCCCCCCACACCTGCTGCAACCACCGCTCCTAAGGCCCTAGCCCCGAGCGGCTGAAGGGTTGTGAAAAGAAGGGGAAGTCCCCCCCAAAAGACTAGTGACCCAAACTAAACCCACGATTTCCCTAGTATTCCCGTTGGTAGCCAGTGCGACCCTAATGTATCAAAGCACTACCTAAACGCCTTTTCCGAAAGAACTTACATCGGAGAGTTGAGCTCACGCTCAGTCGCCCCCACAGTTGCACACTCCCTTTGCAGAATTGAATTTCCAACATTGCCCAAACAGCCTTTGTCAGAGGTTGTGAGACGCAAGTGGAATAAGCAGACCTGGGGGTCTCCAGCTGCAGGGGAGTGGTATTCTGGGTACCTCCTGGTTTTAGAACACTTTTTTTACGTTCTCAGTGCCCAAGGAACGAAAAACCCCCCGTTAAAAGCTGGCTTGGAAAAAAAGGCGTGCTCCTTGTGAGAGCTGATTTCAGGGAGGCCCTCCCGCATTCTGACGCTAAATAAACATAGGCCCAGCCCCTTTAGTTAGGTGCCGGAAAAGGTTGTGTGAAGAGCATGTGGAAGTGACAGGATTCTCCTCAGGTTTAATCTGATACCAATGCAGACATTGCAAACGTCCCTATTCAATTAGAGTGAACCCTCGTCCTATCTTCCCATCAAAGTTCTAGCAGACATCGCCTGAAAAGGGATACACACTTCCGAGTGTTGTGCTTATGAGGGTCCCTCCCACACCCTGCGGGGGTCGTACACCGTGCTCCTAAACAGGCCTAGCCCCGATGCGTCCTGAAGTGTTGTGAGAGGTAAGTGGAAAGTCCGGGCCCACAAGACAGGCACCCCAAGCCAACCCGCGATTTCCTGTATTTCCTTGTGAGCCGGTGCAAAAACCAATGCCATACGAGAAACTGTGAGCCTTTTCCAAAGCAACTTACTTGGGGGTTGACTCCCCTCAGTCCCACGTTGCACACCCCCCTGAGAAAAAAATTCCAACTTGACCCAGCCGTTGTCAAGCTTGTGAACCAAGTTAGCAGACCTGGGGGGGGTTTCCCCAGCTGCAGTGGGGGTTTTTCTGGGAAAACCTCTGGCTTAGAACATGTTATTCTCGGGCCCCGAGGAACGCAGCTATTAAAAAGCTGGCTTGTAGGCGTTCTTCCTTTTTGGAGTGAGTCAGGGCAGACCCTCCAAATTCGGGATGCCAAGACGAGTCCCCAGAATCCTTAGGTTGGTCCCCGAAGGGGTTGTGTGAAGGCATTGGAAGGGGACAGGTCTCCCAAGTATCTGATCTCATGCGACATTGCAAACCCCTTGTTCAATAGAGTGTACTGGGTCCAGCTCCCATCAATTTGTCAGCGCATCTGCCTGCAAAGATCACCCTTCCGATTGGGTTAGGGACTGTCCCCCCCCCACACTCCCTGCACTTCACCGCCCCAAAGGCCCTCCCCCGACTCCCTAAAGTGTTGGAGAGGAAAGGGGAAACCCGGGCCCCCCAAAAAGACTAGTGGCATCCAAGCTCAACCAGCGATTTCCTAGTATTTCCTGTGTGAGCCAGGGGGACATCCAAGTGTAAAAGGGGGCAGCTATGAACGCCTTTTTTCCGAAAGAAATTACATCGGAGAGTTGAGCTCACCTCTCCCCCCACATTGCACACGCCTGCAGAAATTTCCAACATTGCACCACAGCCGTTTGCCCAAGGGTTGTGAGAGCAAGGGGGAAATAAGCAGACCTGGGGGGTCCCCAGCTGCAGTGGAGGGTATTCTGGGTACCTCCTGGCTTAGAACACTGTTCGTTCTCGGGCCCCCAAACGAGCATTTGAAAGCTGGTTTGGAGGCGTGCTTCTTTGGGGAAGCTGGTTCGGGCGGGGCCCCTCCCCCTTCCCCTGACTCCTAGACAGGTCCCAGCCTTATGTTAGGTGCCAAGGGGTTGTGTAAGAGCATGGGAAGTGAAGGATTCCCTCTGGGTGTATCTGTTCCAATGCAGAATTGAAAAGGTCCTTTTCAATGGGGGAGTGTAGCGGGGGTCCTACTCCCACAAAGTGTCTAGCA
>NW_024570527.1:0-36904 GCF_018345385.1 Vulpes lagopus | reverse complement strand
AGCGGCTAAATCTGTGGTGATTATTACACCACAAAAGATAATTAAAAGACAATCCAGATAGCCATAACCACTTCCCACATATATAAAACATCACCTAGCTCCTCCTCTCTCCCCAGTTCTGTTTGTTAGGAGGAACCTTTTTATCCATTGTCTTCTGTGATCCTAGGCTTTTCTATTAGAAGATTCTTGTTTGTAGCCACATTTAAAGTGTACATTAAAGAATATGCTCTCTTGTGGGATGTGCAACCACTTAGAGCCACTTTCTGCTGTTGCATTTTTGGGAGCCTAATATTTTCTTTAGGGGTCAAGATACTTTTATAAGTGTTGTATGTGACTTTTTAAAAAATTAAACTAGATATGTTCATGAGTCCATTTGTGGTCATGAACCTCTGGAATGACTTAGGATGGTATGCACTTTGGATTCATTCCCATATGTGCAGTATATGGTTTTCTAAGCCAGGAATATAGAATGAAATTACTCAGGAACGGTGTGTATAAATGAGAAGAGATGATGGTCTAGAACAGAATCTGGAGAAATATCAATAGTTAAGAAATGAGCAAAGGATATTGGTAGCAAGATGTAGAGAGATAAGAACATCAGGAAAATATACATCATTAAAACCAGGAGAAAATGTTTCAAGAAAAAAGACAGTCTGTATTATCAAAAATTATCCAGATATTAAGAACCAAGAATTATTCATTGGATTTAGTGAAAAGTACATAAATGATCATACTGAGAATAGTTTTAGAGAAATATATAGAGATACAAGATTTGATTATACTGGATTTGCATATTCTGAAAAAAAGAAATCTGATTTAAAGTAGACACCTTTTCTTCCTTATTTTCCAGATTTTGTATCCAGCAACGTTTGTATTATTGGTCCTTGACGTATAATTGATCACATACAGGTGAAACATAGAGATATTTTTTCTCGATTATCTTAAGGATGAACCCACTAAATCTTACTTTGCAGCCTCTTCATTTTACTCTGTAGGGATGGACTACACATATCCCACATCCTCAGAAAGATGCTCAAAATGTTATTTGTGTTCTCCTGAATGACATCAACTTTTACATATCCTTGCTGCTTTTAACATTTAGTACTCGAGCCAAAATCTGAGCTTTATCTTCTTTTCTTCTCTGCTAACTACGCAAGTTTGAAATAACTAAGTACACACACTTTCGATCAAGAGTGAATATTTTGTTTTAGAGAGTTGGAAGAGTAGTTTTTTATGAAAATCAAATTAACTGAATACTTAAACTTTAAAAACTAAGTAGAAAACCAAGTGAAACTAAGTAAATACAGAGATAAATGGGATCTTAATCATTTTATATTTACAAATAAGTTCTGATTAGAATAACATTAGCTTTATGCAGCTATTTATTCTTTTCTCTTTTTTAACTTTTGAAGTAATGTTAGACTTACAAGAAAGTTACAAAAATTGTACAATGAATGCTATGCCCTTTACCCAAATACTCCAAATATTAACATTTTACCACATTTGATTTAGGTTCCTCTCACGTTCTCTGAGACTTTTTGAAGTACTTAAGCTGCACACATAATGCCCCTTAATCTCTAAAAATTTCTCTCTATATTTCCTAAAACCAAGGACAGCCTGATGAACTCAATACAATTATCAAAATTGGTAAATTAACATTGATATAGTATCATTATCTAATCTATATAGCTGTGCCGTCCAATACAATAACCACTAGCTACACGTGGCTACTTAAATTAATTAGAAATTTGTTTCTTTGGTCACACTACTTAACATTTCAATCAGTTAGCAGTTTAGTGGCTGCCATATTGGAAAGCATAGCTATGGATCATTTTCTTCATTGCATAAAGTTCTATTATACAGTTAATGGTCTAGAGATCCTAATCGTCCCACTTGTTCCACTGATGTCTTTTATAGCAAAAGAAAAGGAGTTTTTCCAAATTTTGCTAAATATCCTATTGTTCTTACTTTGGTCCAGGATCCCTTTCTTACTGCATTTAGTTATTACTTCTCTGTTAGTCTCCTCCACTCTGAGGTAATTCCTCAGTCTTTCTCTTTACTTCATGACAAGTTGTGATTTTTTTTTCTAATTCTATAAAATTACCACATTTTTAAAAAGATTTTATTTATTTATTGGAGAGAGTGATAGAGCACAAGCAGGGAAAGGAAGAAGCAGGCACCCTGCTGAGCAGGGAGCCCAATGCAGGGCTGGATCCTAGGATGCTGGGGTCATGACCCACACTGAAGGCAGACACTCACAGACTGAGCCACCCAGGCGGCACACATATCTACCATATTTATTAATTGAAATTCAATTTTAAGAAGGAACTGTCTCTTCTTATTTATTTATACTGGTAGGGACTCATAGATTCTTTCATTCTGTGGTTAAAATCCATTGCAATCATTAGTTATTTGATGCTAAAATCATCCTGGGTTTGAAAAGTGAGAGAGAGTCCTTCAGGCTGGTTTATATTTATACTGAATATGTCACCTAATAAAAAGGGGATCGTTTGCAGTATTGATAAAAGTCATATGGATTATGGTATTCTTTATCTGCTGAATATCTTTAACCTATTTAAAATATCTGACTTATTAAACTATTAAAAGTCAAATATTATTCATTATATAATTGCCTGTATCTCATATCTAGATTATCCTATATCTCACACTAATTATTGAGAGCAAGGTGTTTTCACTAGGATCCTTTGTTACTGTTTAACTTTGGCAAATATTCACTGATTTATTCACTCTTCAGTTTTGAGAAGAGTTTTCTTATAATTATTTCCTTTTTTAACAGTTCTTTTTTTCTTTCAGTTTTATTAAGATAGAACTGACATACAGCACTGTTTAAGGTGTGCAGGATAATGACTTCTACATATTGTGAAATTATTACCGCAAGAAGTTTAGTTAACATCTATCATCTCAGATAGATACAAAAAAAAAGGAAAAGAAAAAAAATTGTTCTTGGAATCTACTCTCAGTGCCTTTCAAATATGCCATGCAGCAGTGGTAACTATATTAAAGTTGTACATCCCAGTACTTACTTATCTTATAAGTGGAAGTTTGTACCTTTTAACCTCCACCTGCATCTAATTCCCCTACTTCCATACCCTTCTAACTAGAAATCTGAACTCCTGAGTTTGGGTTTTGAGGGGCTTTTATTTGTTTAGATTCTACATAAGTGAAATCATGCAGTGTTAGTCTTTCTCTGACTTATTTCACTTAAATAATGCCCTCAAATTCCACTCATGTTATCAAAAATGGCAGGATTTCCCTTTTTTATGACTGGATAGTATTCTGTTACACACACCTGCAAAAAGCCCAGGGCAGCAAGAGATAAATTTGATATTAGTGAAGGTTTAAGTTCTGGTAGGATTAAGAAGTGCCAGCATCAGAACTCGCATAGTGGGTGTCAGTGGTTGGGGAAATCCCAGAAACAATAGTTGAGCATTAACCAAAGCAGCATGAGAAACCGTCTAGGTGACACAAAGGATAATGTTTGGAAAAACCTGCGGCAGCAAGAACCAGGCTATGAAAATGGGATAGCTCCCAAGAAGAGTATTTCTATGACTTCTCTTTATCTGTGATCATGGGGAATAATAGAAGAAACTCCCAGAGAGCAAAGACAGGCCGCTGGAGCATAGTGGTTTTGGGAATTCTCCTCATTGGCAAAATCTGGGCAGTCTATTCAAGGAATTTAATCTACTGTCAGAGGTAGGAGGCTTGGGATTACCTGCTAAGTGGGTTTAACAACTAATATGGATTGGTGACTGTTAGTTTTCTAATTCTCTTTTCCACATAGGAGTTTAGTTATAGTTATCCTATTTGCACGTCACCATTGGATAGTGAGTAGGGAGGGAACAGATAATTCGTCTGTTTGTAGGTATATATAGACCTGGAGGAGGCACAGTCACTAGATTTTATTCTCCCTTCTTCCATAACAGTAAAACCACAGCTGAAATATGGTTCCCTTGCAGCAAAGTCATAGTTCTGCGACACAAAGATTTCACCAATGGAATGTGAGCAGAAGTCATATAACTTTAGATTCTTTTGCTTAAAAGGAATGCGCTGGCCCTGGGGCTTTATTATTATTATTCAATTTATTTAAACTCAAGCAAAAAAAGGCAATTCACCCATTCCTCCCACCACTCCTCCCCCAGACTCCACCACCACCAGTCTGTTCTCTGTGTATATTGGACACCATATATAGGAGAGGTCACATAGTATTTATCTTTGTTGGGCTTGTTTCACTTAGCATAATGCCCTTGAGGTCCATCTGTATTGTCACCAATGGCAAGATTTCATTCTCTTTTGTGGCTGAATAATATTCTGGTGTGTGTGTACACATACACCTAAACACACAGAAACACACGTACATACACACATACATCCCATGATTTCCTTACCCATTCATCCATCAGTAGATACTTAGGTTGCTTCCATACCTTGGCTATTATAAATAATGATGTCGTGAAAATATCTTTTCCAATTAGTGTTTTCATTTTCTTTGATAAATACCCAGAAGTAGAATTGTTGGATCACATGGTAGTTATATTTTAATTTTTTGAGGAGTTTCCATACTGTTTTCCATACCCAAAAATTGTACCAATTTACATTCCCATCAACAGTGCACAAAAGTTCCCTTTTTTCCACATCATCTCCAGTACTTGTTATTTCTTGTCTTTTTGGTAATAGCTGTCCTAACAGGTGTGAGGTGATATCTCTTTGTGGTTTTGATTTGCATTTCTCTGATTATTAATGATGTTGAGTATCTTTCCATGTATATGTGAGCATCTGCATGTCTTCTTTGAAAAAATATCTATTCATATGCTCTGTCCATTTTTTAATTGGATTGATTCTTGCCACTGAGTTATGTAAGTTCTTTATTTTGGATTTAAGCTTTTATCAGATATATGATTTGAAAATGTTATCCCCATTGTTTTGATGGTTTCTTTTCCTGTACAGAAGCTTTTTTAGTCTGTAGTAGTCCCACTTGTTTACTTTTGCATTTGTTCCTAGGATTTGGTTATTACCTTACTAATATAAGTCCTTGTGAAACAGGGTTATCATTACTTTAGAGTTGAAATTAGAAGTTTATTCAGGTATCTCTCAAAAAGATACCTAGTGTTTTGGGGGATATATGAAGGTGAGGTCAGAGCAATTTCTTAGAAAACCAAAACTATACCCAGTGCCAAGCATTATGTTTGGCACTTAAGTTAGTGATCAATAAATATTTGTTGAATGAATGAATAATGACTGTAATAAGGACTTAACTCTCTACTGTTTGTCTTTTTTATCTTAAATTCCTTCAGATCATGATTTAACAATAATTTTTCATATGTGGGCCACTTTTACTTTTAACATTTTCTGCCTACACATCTATAATTATCTATTAAAACATTCTCAAATTGTCTTCTGTGGAAAAATATGTGTGTTGCAATTTTCAAAAAGGGATGGTAATTTCATGCACAAATGTCAGGCTAATAATTTATCCGGCACTTTTCTCACAGAGACTTTTATATACTATTATTGTACACTGTGAATTTCTTAGAGGAAGGAGAATATTCAGTATCATTGAAGCTTATTTAATGATAAAACCCATTTTTTCAGTTTGTTGGAGGCCATAGTGTCATAGAACACACTTCAGGAAATGTTTATCTGATCTCCAAAGTTCTGCAAGGGGATCCCTGGGTGGTGCAGCGGTTTGGCGCCTGCCTTTGGCCCAGGGCACGATCCTGGAGACCTGGGATCGAATCCCACATCGGGCTCCCAGTGCACGGAGCCTGCTTCTCCCTCTGCCTATGTCTCTGCCTCTCTCTCTCTCTCTCTCTCTCTCTCTCTTCCTCTCTCTCTGTGACTATCATAAATAAATAAAAATTAAAAAAAAATAAAGTTCTGCTTAACTTTCTTTAGGCTAATTCCTTTGTTTTCTTTTTCTTTTTTTTTTAATTCCTTTGTTTTCTTTGTTTGTTTGTTTCATATTGTCATTTTTGGTCTACTTGATATACCCAAGTGACTTTTCTTTCTTATTAATCCAGACAGCTTCTTTTCAGCTAAATGATATGTCTTACAAAGTCCACTGATTTTCCAAAAAGCTGAGCCCATGTATGACAGATGACTTTAGGAAGATTATTCATCTAAACATTTGTCACATTTTCATCAGACAATTTAATGCATAATTTTAAAGTCATTTAGATTCTTTGTAAGCCATTCTATACACCTTGGGGGGGATGTTTTGTGTTTTAGTAGAAAAAGTAGTAAAATTTTTCAACATTCATGGAATGTTGAGTCAGTCTCTTAATGGCAAAATTGTACAGAGTAAGAAAAAAGTCCATAGATATAGAACCAAGAGGCATCTATATAAATAGTAATGTGAAGAAGAGTGAATTCCCTTTTAGCTGTAACACTACATTTTTCGCATGCTGCACAAATTCTGTAGCCGTTTCTAAACACATTTCCATTTATGTCATTTATAAAAACTGCCTAGCCTCATATTATGGAAAATTGACAAAGTTATAATGAACAGATGCAGATTCCATAATTGTAATTGGCGTTTACTCTAATGTTCTGACTCATGCATCATTAATGATTTCTATTTTTCTCCATATATTACCTTACAAATATGAAAGCATATCTTTCAGAATGAAAAACTTGATTGTTAAAAATCAGGGGTTATTACATTATAACCTATGTATTCTCCAAACACCTATATTTAACCCTAGAATTTCAACTTAGCTACCTTTTTATATATTTTTGCTTATATTTCTCTTTTCATAATCTTTCTCATTTTTTTATTTCTCAGAGGGGCACACAATTTTATTTATTTATTTATTTATTTTAAAATTTTATTTATTTATGATAGTCACACACACAGAGAGAGAGAGAGGCAGAGACATAGGCAGAGGGAGAAACAGGCTCCATGCACGGGGAGCCCGACATGGGATTCGATCCCCGTCTCCAGGATCGCGCCCTGGGCCAAAGGCAGGCGCCAAACCGCTGCACCACCCAGGGATCCCGGGGCACACAATTTTAAATGTAATCCTTTCTATTATATTTTTCTTATCAATGATAGGTTCTTATTTCTAAATTAGATATTATAGTATATAATTTATCTATTTTATGTTTTTTTCACAAATTCAAATTTATCTGGAGAATGAGAAATAAATATAGTAGAATGCCAAACAGAAACAAAAAGATGTACTCTCATGTTAACTTGTTTTCTGATAAGATTTCAACAATAATATGGAAAGGACTTTTACTTTCCAAAGTGGAACTAATTTAAGTAAATAACTGAAGGACTTAAAGGGACCAAAAAATCTTGTTTTAAGCATAATACACATACAATTTCAAATGAGATTAAATACCCCCCCCAAACTCCTGGACTTTGAATAATTCTTTTGACAGTTTCTGACTATTGCTGAATTTTGTTATATGAGTAGAGAACACTATATTAATGAAGGAATGGTTTTATAATTATTTTTCGGGGGGAATCATAAGTTCTTTTGTGAAAGTACCAAAATACAGAAGCAAGTGTTTTGGCATATTGTTGCTTATTGTAAGGAAGATCTAATAGCTTGTTATGGACTATTAATATGAAGAGAAGTCATTTAGAGTTCAGATATATATTTAGAACTAACATGTGGACAAAAAGATACAAAGTGAATCAAGAAATTCTAGAAAAGATTGTTTGAAAAGGAGAAACAGCTATTTTCTGGTTAGCACGAATGAAATAAAGAAATTTAAAGTTTTCTGTATCTTGAAGAATTTTGAGTCTCAAATAGTAACTTAGAATTGATATAATTAAATCAGTGAAAGTATGAAACTCTTTAGCTGAAAAAGTAGTTACATAAATATAGTTTCATTGACTAGGAAACCCAAAAAGTTAAGCTGTTTGTTATATGAGATGATTACAAACTGAACATCTAAGTTTAGTAATAAAATGTCATTTGTTAAGGCTTATAGCAAATTTAAAACAATTACATATAAATTAGTTTTCTCTGGCTTTGAAAATATCGTTACCATGCTATTTTGCATGAAGAAGAGAAAAATCTTCATATTCTAGCACTTATTGAAGAAATGTTAATAGGAATGTAAGTGAATGATTTGTTCTCTAAGTTCTAATTTGTTGATTAAAAAGCATGTATAATGAAAGAACATGCCAAGTAGCTTTGCAGCATGAATTTTGCAGTGTATGGTAAACTAAAACCCCGTTGACCTTTTGGTCTTGTTGATCACATGCATGAAGATAATCATCTGTTAATCTCTACTAATCACTGGTACATCCTTGTACAGAAGACAGAACGGTTTTTATTAGTGCTACATTTGCTCTTTTGGAAATTGCTTTAACAAGGAATTTTTAAAAATTATTTTATATCTTAAGATTGTAAAATAATGAACATTTTATATTTAAAGAGAATTTTAAAATAAGACTTAGAATTCTCAACCTGCTATATCTCAATATTGTGTTTTTTATGAGTTTTAGATACCAGTAATAATTTTCTGAAAGATATGGATATGTCTTTTTTTTTTTTTGTAAGAAAAGGAAAACAACAGGGCTTCTCGAGCTTTGATATGAATTATCTAGGTATTTTGGTAAAATCCAATTTCTGATTCAATAGTTATAGGGTATTGTTTGTTATTCTGAATTTCTAGCAAGCTTTCCACTCATAACCGTTCAGCTAGTTTGAAGTCTGCAAACTTTTTCTTTAAGGGTCTTGGTAGCAAATATTTTAGACTTTGTACAATAAGGATATCACATAGGTGTTTACATAAGACAAAAATGTATGGAAATGCATTATTGGTGAAATTCAGAGTATACTGATAGTTATTTTTTGTGGTATTTCCATATAACAAAACACTATTCAGCGATAGAAAGGAATGATCTATCAATACACACAACAGGACCGAGTCTCAAAAGCATGCCGAGTAAAGAGGCCTAACACAAAAGTTATATTCTCTGAGATTCCATTTACATGAAGTTCTAGAAAATACAAAGTAATCCACAGTAATAGAAAGCCAAGTTTCTCCTTTGCAGAAGGAGAAAGATACCGTGTTGTAGATCACAAGAAGGAAGAAGAATTCCTCACTAGTGGGCTTTCCATAAAATTGATGCATTTGGAATAGAAGAAAGCCAAACCATGGAAGCATCTTGAACAGGAGCAGGAACTCCAGGTCAACAAAGTGATGAAGAAAAATTTTAAAACTGGAGAATGATACCATTTCTAAGAAGGTTACATTAGATCAAGTTTGTTGGAAAGATTAACCTTCCATCCAGCCTCTCCTCACATGCATATGGAAGGTCTTTCCTGCCTCGGATGTACAGTTATTCAAATATGTACTACGTAGGGCACCTGGGTGGCTCAGTTGGTTGAGTGTCTGCCTTCGGCTTAGTTCAGGATTCCAGGGTCTAAGGATGGAGCCTGCCAGGGAACCCGCTTCTCCTCCTCCTCCAGTCAATCCCCCTCTTGTTCTTTCTCTCTCTCTTTCTGTCAAATAAATAAATAAAAATATGAATTGCACAGCAAGAAATAAGTTTATGTAGTAATCCAGTATATGGATATTTTTGTAGCTGTGTCTGTGACTGCAATGGATTTCATGAAGTAATGCAAAACAAACCCAAACACACTTCTAGGGGCAGAAGGGCGGCGAGTCCCGGAGAGCCATTTGGATGAAAGAAATGTTCTGTATCTTGATTGTAAGTGTAACGTTGTGCAGATGTATTATGTTTTTCAGAACTCCTTGAACTTGGGGAATCCACCTGACATTTTGTGAGGATATTCAAGCAGCCCAGTGGAGAGGTCTTCGGGTTAGAGAAACTAAGGTCTATTTCCAAGAGCCGAGTAAGTGAGCCGCCCTGGAAGCATATCCGCTAGCCCCACTCAAACATTCAGGTTACCCTATACCATAGCTCACAGCTTACTGCAACTTTACAAGAGTGTTGGAGCCAGAAGCATCCAACTAAGCCCTCCCAAATTCCTATTCATAGAAACTGCTAGTAAATCCTTGTTGTCTTAAGCCAAAAAGTACAGCAAAAAACCCCACAAACCATGCATTTTAAAAGAGTTTTCCTCTAGTTTATGGTATTTAAGTTATACTTCAATAAGACAAATTTTTAAAAACAAACTTAGGTGAGAGTCTATGGCTAATATAATAAGTGAAATGACATTGTAATTGTAAATCAGTATCCAAATATGTTATTACTGTTTTGAGTACTGCCTAAGGGTACTTTACATTGTAGGTGGGGCCACCTTTTATCAGGAGATTGCTTATTCTGACCAGTATATATTTAGGATAAATATTAAGACTAAAATATTAAGACCAAAAATATGTCTAACTTCCTCAACAGAAGAGTAGGGACTTCTGAAATGTTTGCTTCAAGGATTTAAACATGCTGAGGAGGGGCAAGATGGTGGAAGAGCAGGGTCCCCAAATCACCTGTCCCCACCAAATTACCTAGATAACCTTCAAATCATCCTGAAAATCTACGAATTCGGGCTGAGATTTAAAGAGAGAACAGCTGAAACGCTACAGTGAGAAGAGTTCGTGCTTCTATCAAGGTAGGAAGACGGGGAAAAAGAAATAAACAAAAGGCCTCCAAGGGGGAGGGGCCCCGCGAGGAGCCGGGCTGAGGACGGGGCGAGTGTCCCCAGGACAGGAGAGCCCCGACCCGGAGAAGCAGGAGCTGCACCAACCTTCCCGGGCAGAAAGGGGCTCGCAGGGACTTAGAGCAGGACCCAGGAAGGCGGGGATGCCCTCGGGATCCCGGGGACACTAACAGGCACCTGCACCCGGGGAGATGCGCTGAGCTCCCTAAGGGCTGCAGCGCGCACGGCGGGACCCGGAGCAGCTCGGAGGGGCTCGGGCGGCGGCTCCGCAGAGGGGGCTGCGGGGCGGGAGTGCGAATCCAACAGCGCAGGCCCCGGAGCACAGGGCGCCGGGACACAGCCCAGGATCCGGCCTCCCCCCGGGACAGGCAGAGGCCGGGAGGGCCCAGGACAGCGAGGACGCTCCTGCCCCGAGCTGAGCAGATCAGCGGCCCCGCCCTGGAGCCTCCAGGCCCTGCAGACGGAGAGCCCTGGAGCTACTGCGGGAGCTGACTCCAGGGCTGCAGACCTGGCCCCGCCACTGAGGTTGTTCCTCCTGGAGCCTCACGGGGTAAACAACCCCCACTGAGCCCTGCACCAGGCAGGGGGCAGAGCAGCTCCTCCAAGTGCTAACACCTGAGAATCAGCACAGCAGACCCATCCCCCAGAAGACCAGCTAGACGGACCAGTTCCAGGGGAAGACAAGGGACTTAAAATATACAGAATCAGAAGATACTCCCCCGTGGTTTTTTTTTTTTTCTCTCTTTGATTTCTGATTGCTTCCCCCACCCCTGTTTTTTTCACCTTTCTTTCTATTTCTTTCTCTTTTTCTTCTCTTTTTTCCTTTTTTTCCCTTTTTTCTTTTTTCTTTTTTCTTTTTCTCTTTTCTTTCCTTCTCTCTCTTTTTCTCCTTTTCCCATAACAACTTGTTGTTGGCCACTCTGCACTGACCAAAATGACTAGAAGGAAAACCTCACCTCAAAAGAAAGAATCAGAAACAGTCCTCTCTCCCACAGAGTTACAAAATCTGGATTACAATTCAATGTCAGAAAGCCAATTAAGAAGCACTACTATAAAGCTACTGCTGGCTCTAGAAAAAAAGCATAAAGGACTCAAGAGACTTCATGACTGCAGAATTTAGATCCAATCAGGCAGAAATTAAAAATCAATTGAATGAGATGCAATCCAAACTAGAAGTCCTAACGACGAGGCTTAACGAGGTGGAAGAATGAGTGAGTGACATAGAAGACAAGTTGATGGCAAAGAGGGAAACTGAGGGAAAAAGAGACAAACAATTAAACACCATGAGGATAGGTTAAGGGAAATGAACGACAGACTGAGGAAGATAAACCAACGTTTAATTGCGGTTCCCAAGGACACCAAATGGGACAGAGGGCCAGAATATGTATTTGAACAAATCCAAGCTGAAAACTTTCCTAATCTGGGAAGGGAAACAGGCATTCAGATCCAGGAAATAAAGACCCCCCCCCTAAAATCAATATCTGTTCAACACCTCAACATTTAATACTTAAGCTTGAAATTCCACAAAGAGAAGATCCTTAAAGCAGCAAGAGACAAGAAATCCCTGACTTTTATGGGGAGGAGTATTAGGGTAACAGCAGACCTCTCCACAGAGACCTGGCAGGCTAAAAAGGGTTGGCAGGATATATTCAGGGTCCTAAATGAGAAGAACATGCAGCCAAGAATACTTTATCCAGCAAAGCTCTCATTCAAAATGGAAGGAGAGATGAAGAGCTTTCAAGACAGGCAGGAACTGAAAGAATATGTGACCTCCAAACCAGCTCTGCAAGAAATTTTAAGGGGGACTCTTAAAATTCCCCTTTAAGAAGAAGTTCAGTGGAACAATCCACAAAAACAAGGACTGAATAGATATCATGATGACACTAAACTCATATATTTCAATAGTAACTCTGAAAGTGAACGGGCTTCATGACCCCTCAAAAGGTGCAGGGTGTCAGACTGGATAAAAAAGCAGGACCCATCTATTTGCTGTCTACAAGAGACTCATTTTAGTCAGAAGGACATCTACAGCCTGAAAATAAAAGGTTGGAGAACCATTTAGCATTCAAATGGTCCTCAAAAGAAAGCAGGGGTAGCCATCCTCATATCAGATAAACTAAAATTTACCCCGAAGACTGTAGTGACAGATGAAGAGGGACACTATACCTTACTTAAAGGATCTATCCACCAAAGGACTTAACAATCCTCAATATATATGCCCTGAATGTGGGAGCTCCCAAATATTTAAATCAATTAATAACCAAAGTGAAGAAATACTTAGGTAATAATACACTTATACTTCGTGACTTCAATGTAGCTCTTTCTTTACTCGATAGGTCTTCTAAGCACAACATCTCCAAAGAAACGAGAGCTTTATTTTTTATTATTTAAAGGATTTTTAAAAATATTTTATTTATATATTCATAGAGACAGAGAGAGAGAGAGAGAGGCAGAGACAAGGCAGAGGCAGAAGCAGGCATCATACAGAAACAGTCTGGTGTGGGACTCGATCCAGAGTCTCCAGGATCACACTCTGGGCTGCAGGTGGCGCCACAGGGGCTAACTGAAACAAGAGCTTTAAATGATACACTGGACCAGATGGATTTCATAGATATCTACAGAACTTTACATCCAACCGCAACTGAATACACATTCTTCTCAAGTGCACATGGAATTTTCTCCAGAATAGACCACACACTGGGTCACAAATTGGGTCTGAAACGATACCACAAGATTGGGATCGTCCCCTACATATTCTCAGACCACAATGCCTTGAAATTAGAACTAAATCACAACCAGAAGTTTGGAAGGACCACAAACACGTAGAGGTTAAGGACCATCCTGCTAAAAGATGAAAAGGTCAACCAGGAAATTAAGGAAGACTTAAAAAGTTTCATGAAAACTAATGAGAATGAAGATACAACTGTTCAAAATCTTTCGGATACAGCAAAAGCAGTCGCAAGGGGGAAATGCATCGCAATACAAACATCCATTCAAAATCTGGAAAGAACTCAAATAAAAAAGCTAAACTTACACCTAAAGGAGCTAGAGAAAAAACACCAGATAGATCCTACACCCAGCAGAAGAAGACAGTTAATTAAGATTCGGGCAGAACTCAACGAAATTGAGACCAGAAGAACTATGGAACAGATCCACAAAACCAGGAGTTGGTTCTCTGAAAGAATTAATAAGATAGATAAACCATTAGCCAGCCTTATTAAAAAGAAGAGAGAGAAGTCTCAAATTAATAAAATCATGAATGAGAAAGGAGAGATCACTACCAACACCAAGGAAATACGAACGATTTTAAAAACATATTATGAACAGCTATACGCCAATAAATTAGGCAATCTAGAAGAAATGGATGCATTCCTGGAAAGCCACAAACTACCAAAACTGGAACAGGAAGAAATAGAAAACCTGAACAGGCCAATAACCAGGGAGGAAATTGAAGCAGTCATCAAAAACCTCCCAAGACACAAAAGACCAGGGCCAGATGGCTTCCCAGGGGAATTCTATCAAACGTTTAAAGACAAAACCATACCTATTCTACTAAAGCTGTTTGGAAACATAGAAAGAGATGGAGTACTTCCAAATTCGTTCTATGAGGCCGGCATCACCTTAATTCCAAAACCAGACAAAGACCCCACCAAAAAGGAGAATTACAGACCAATATCCCTGATGAACATGGATGCAAAAATTCTCAACAAGATACTAGCCAATAGGATCCAACAGTACATTAAGAAAATTATTCACCGTGACCAAGTAGGATTTATCCCCGGGACACAAGGCTGGTTCAACACTCATAAAACAATCAACGTGATTCATCATATCAGCAAGAGAAAAACCAAGAACCATATGATCCTCTCATTAGATGCAGAGAAAGCATTTGACAAAATAGAGCATCCATTCCTGATCAAAACTCTTCAGAGTGTTGGGATAGAGGCAACATTCCTCGACATCTTAAAAGCCATCTACGAAAAGCCCACGGCAAATATCATTCTCAATGGGGAAGCACTGGGAGCCTTTCCCCTAAGATCAGGAACAAGACAGGGATGTCCACTCTCACCACTGCTATTCAACATGGTACTGGAAGTCCTCGCCTCAGCAATCAGACAACAAAAAGACACTAAAGACATTCAAATTGGCAATGAAGAAGTCAAACTCTCCCTCTTTGCCGATGACATGATACTCTACATAGAAAACCCAAAAGCCTCGAACTCATACAGCAATTTGGCAGGGTGGCAGGATAAAAAATCAATGCCCAGAAGTCAGTGGCATTTCTATACACTAACAATGAGGCTGAAGAAAGAGAAATTAAGGAGTCAATCCCATTTACAAATGCACCCAAAAGCATAAGATACCTAGGAATAAACCTAACCAAAGAGGTAAAGGATCTATACCCTAAAAACTACGGAACACTTCTAAAAGAAATTGAGGAAGACAGAAATAGATGGAAAAATATTCTATGCTCGTGGATTGGCAGAATTAATATTGTGAAAATGTCAATGTTACCCATGGCAATTCACACGTTTAATGCAATCCCTATCAAATAACATGGACTTTCTTCAGAGAGTTAGAACAAATTATTTTAAGATTTGTGTGGAATCAGAAAAGACCATGAATAGCCAGGGGAAGTTTAAAAAAGAAAACCATAGCTGGGGGCATCACAATGCCAGATTTCAGGTTGTACTACAAAGCTGTCGTCATCAAGACAGTGTGGTACTGGCACAAAAACAGACACATAGATCGATGGAACAGAATAGAGAACCCAGAAGTAGAAACTGAACTTTATGGTCAACTAGTATTCGATAAAGGAGGAAAGCCTATCCACTGGGAGAAACACAACCTCTTCAATAAATGGTGCTGGGAAAATTGGACATCCACATGCAGAAGAATGAAACTAGACCACTCTCTTTCACCAAACACAAAGATAAACGCAAAACGGATGAAAGATCTAAATGTGAGACAAGATTCCATCAAAATCCTAGAGGAGAACACAGGCAACACACTTTGTGAACTCAGCTACAGTAAATTCTTGCAACATACATCCACAAATGCAAAAGAAACCAAAGCAATAATGAACTATTGGGACTTCATCAAGATAAGAAGCTTTTGCACAGCAAAGGATACAGACAACAAAAATAAAAGACAACCTACAAAATGGGAGAAGGTATTTGCAAATGACGTATCAGATATAAGGCTAGTTTCCAAGATCTACAAAGAACTTCTTAAAATCAACACCAAAGAAACAAACAATCCAATCATGAAATGGGCAAAAGACGTGAAGAGAAATCTCACAAGGGAAGACATAGTCATGGCCAACAAGCACATGAGAAAATGCTACGCATCAATGGCCATCAGGGAAATACAAATCCAAACCACAAAGAGATACCACCTCACACCAGTGAGAAGGGGGAAAATTAACAAGGCACGAAACCACAAATGTTGGAGAGGATGCGGAGAAAAGGGAACCCTCTAACACTGTTGGTGGGAATGTGAACTGGTGCAGCCACTCTGGAAAACGGTGTGGAGGGTCCTCAAAGAGTTAAAAATAGACCTGCCCTAAGACCCAGCAATTGCACTGATGGGGATTTACCCCAAAGATTCAGATGCAATGAAACGTCGAGACACCTGCGCCCCGATGTTTACAGCAGCAATGTCCAAAAGAGCCAAACGGTCGAAGGAGCCTCGGTGTCCTTTGAGGGATGAATGGATAAAGAAGATGTGGTTTATGTATACAATGGAATATTACTCAGCCATTAGAAACGACAAATGCCCACCATTTGCTTCGACGTGGATGGAACTGGAGGGTATTATGCTAAGTGAAATAATTCAATCCGAGAAGGACAAACATTATAGTGTCACATTCGTTTGTGGAATATAAAAATAGTGAAAGTGAACAAAGAGGAAAGGAGAAAAATGAGTGGGAAATATCAGAAAGGGAGGCAGAACATGAGAGACTGGTAACTCTGGGAAACAACCGGGGGAGGGGTGACTGGATGAAGGCCACTGAGGGGGGCGCTTAATGGGATGAGCACTGGGTGTTGTTCTATATGTTGGCAATTTGAACACCAATAAAAAATGAATTTATATTAAAAAAAAACCGATGGTGCAGCCAATCCTAGAATACGAAAAGGCAATGTGCAGGTGTTCAAAAAACAACGGAGAGATAAGCACTTGAGGTTATGTTAATGGCAGTCGAGGACACGGTGGTGTGCAGACGATGAAATTTGTTAACTGCTGGGGCTTGGTTTTTGCTGCTTTTCTGGAAGTAAAACAACTGTCATCGCTACGAATTGGAAAGGACTCTGACTGGTATCTGAGTTAAACATAATTTCCCCTGAGATACTAAAATCCTGTGCCTGGGATGCCTGGGTGGCTCAAACGCTGTGCTTCTGCCTTTGGATCAGGGGTTGATCCTGGGGACCTGGGATTGAGTTCCGCATCGGGCACCCTGAAGGGAGTCTGTGTCTCCCTCTGCCTGTGTCACTGCGTCTTTCTGTGCGTCTCTCATGGCGAAATAAATAAAATCTTAAAACCAAAATAAAAGAAATCCTGTGCCTACCGCTTGCCCTGGTTTTGAGTCCAAAATGTGAACTACGTGATATAGAAATCCACAGCCAAAAATGAAACTGGTTTTAGGTCCATGTGACCTCTGAGGCGTTAGATACAAAATCTATCACGCTGTAGGAGCACCACCATGGTCCGGGTCACAAGGAGAGCCCCGCTGAAGGTGAGATCACATTGCAAAATTAGGAAACAGACGAGCAAACAATCCATGTGAGGGATGGACAACAGGTATAAAAAAGGGAGGGGCATATTACACAAACATTTCACCAATAATTTCATGTCATGAAAGGCGTAGAACAAAACCCTGAAATTCTAATAAAACGTACTAGACACTGAAGAACAGATGCCAAAACAAACAAACAACGAAACCAACCCCAGAGAGAAAAATGGAGTCATTGAGATAAAGAAATCAGTGGATAGTATACACTTAAGACGGACACTACGTACTTCTTAAAGATTGTATATATTTAGTCACAAGAGACACACAGAGAGACAGGTAGAGACACAGGCAGGGGGGATGCAAGCTCGAGGCAGGGAGGGGGATGTGCGGCTCGATCCCAGGACTCCAGGATCACGCCCTAGGCCGAAGGCAGGTGCTAAACCGCTGGGCCACGCAGCCATGCCCAAGATGAGGGATTTGAGCCAGTGCGTGCGGGCAGAACAATGTGAGACTCCACAAAGGAAAGGTCCGACTGACGCTTGAAAGTCATCTTTATTTATCCACGCAGCACACAGGCTGGGTTTCAGGAACGAGGCTGAGATGGGCGCTGAACACTCCGTGTGGCGATCATCTTCTCCCAAGCTCCACACTTTAGCTTTGTGGAGCGCGATATCACTGTGCACCCGGACATGGTTCAGCCTGCGGTCATCACGTTCCAGGATGACCCAGAGAGGAGATCGTGGGCATCAGAAGGCCTCCCCAAGGGCGGGAGGGCGACTTGGGTTCAAAGTCCGTGGGGCCTGGGCCAGCACACCCCAGGGGCTCAGCACACGATCACAGGATGAAAGAATCGACGTCCTTGACGTGGTTACACGGAGAAGCAACAGCAAGCGCCCCGACACGTCCATCTTAGAGAAGCTGTAAGATGAACTTACACAATTAACTGAATGGATACATTTTCCTCAAATTTACCAGGAGGGCGGAAGTCGCAGGTGTTTGAGTGTGGCTTCCCCAGTGTCCCCACATTGGGAGTGGTGTGGTCTCATGTCCAGGATGGGGGGGCGGAAGCTTTGCTATTGGAGTGGGGGGCAGGGGGCCCTAAGTTACATTGGGGCTGATGGAGCTCTCTCAGGCTCAGCTCCCCTTGTGGAAGTTGGGCATCCCCGCTGGACCCCTTGGTCTCCCAGTCTGCTCTCCTCGGGGTGATGCCCCACAGGCGAAGAGAAGCTGCAGTAAATGAGGAGCTTTTTACTAAGGACTTCCTTCCTTCCGTCTCTCCCTCCTGCCTTCCCTGCATACTTCCTTCCTTCCTTTCTTCCTTCCTTCCTTTCTTCCTTCCTTCCTTCCTTCCTTCCTTCCTTCCTTCCATCCTTCCTTCCTTCCTTCCTTCCTTCCTTCCTTCCTTCCGTACCTTCTTTCCCCTCCCTCCTTCCTTCCTTCCATCCCTTCTTGCTTCCTCCCTTCCTCTCTCGCCTTTGGTCCACACCTCCCTCCCTCCCTTGCTTTCTTAGAACAAAGCTCTTTACCCCAATTCCCCCGAGGCAGCCGTGTTGCAGAGACACCTGCCCGGACTAGAGATGTAGAAAGGGGTGAGAGGGCCACGCCCCACAAAAGCAAGGTAGAAGGGCAAGAGGTATGGAATTTTGGCTCTTGTGGTGAGTCTGGTATCCGGTAGCAAAACTATTCTTACCAGTTCTTAAAGGAGTCATGGGTATTCTTGGCTCTTTGGCCTGTCGTTGCAAAGTATCATCAGCTTCTCACGAATCCTAAAGATATGTGTTAGAATTTTGATTGAGATTCCACTGAATCTACATACTGCTTTATGAAGACCATTTTAATATATATATATACAAATAAATATATATATTTATTATACATATATATATATCATCCATTTACTTGATGCTTTCATCTGGAAAGGATATGGATGTATCCTTCTAGGCTTTGGTGCCTGCCATTTTCTGGGATTCAGAGGTTCAAGGGTCAGTGCTTCAATGAGATCATAATGGGGGGGCCCCCTTCTTTTTTTGCAGGAGGCATTTCTCAAAGGCAAAATTCCCTAGTCCATTTCCACAAATCCTAGGGTGCAGAACAATAGAGTCTTGTAGGAACCAGACCAAAGAACCTTGAATCCTTCTATGTCTATCAGAGGGGTCTTGTGCTTGTGTGGGAGTTCTTAGAGGTCACCCATTCTCGCATTCGCTTTCATCCAGGGCAATTCAATAGGACTCACCCATGTAGAGATCAGATGACGTGACTTCCAGCCACTCTTCTCTACTTTGTGCCCCTGGTCTTGCTGTTTGCTCTGTGGTCACAGACCAAATTCCATGGGGAAAACAGTTATACGTGTAGAATTCATTCAGGCCGGCTAATGAGGAAAGAGAAGAAAGAAACTGGTTTTCTGGCAGAGGCGATCTTGCTAAAGGTATCTCTGGCATCTGAAGGCGATTTACAAGGATGAAGGTAACATACAGAGAATAGGACGATAACCATGTTGTGGGTGAAAACGCCATCATGGACAAGGCTTACCCTCCAAGCTAAATGTTGATTGGCATTGTCTTGAGTTCCCAACATTCACCAAGTGAAGCTCCTGGGGATCGATTGTTCTGGCAATTCTGGATGATATCAGAAGCGTCCCACTCACAGGGAAATCATCTCTCCAGGATAGGATTTGTGTGTCACGGATGTCTGGATGGAGTTGGCTGGGATGTTGGGGAGAATAAGACTTTAACGTCTACTTAGGGCTTAGAGGGGGCGTAGGAGCAAAGGACAAACTGGAGTAACGGAGAACAGTAGCGAGAAAAGAGGAGCGGGGGCTGGAGGTTTTAGAAGGAATGGGGCAAGGTTTGGCTGGGGAAACCTGTACTTTAGGGCGGCAAGGAGGGACAGCACTACGAACAGGAGGGAAAGAGATAGGCTTCTGAGTTGAGAGAGGTGGTCGACGCTGGGGAGTGTTCTGTGGATGAAAAGAGTTACACACAAGAGGAAACGGCCTTGGAAAATGAGAGGAGGAAGGAATAGAGTAGATAGGAGGACACCGGAGTTGACGGGAGGAAGGAATAGAGTGGGTAGGTGGAGCCCGGGGTCGTGAGGAGGAAGGAAAAGAGTGGGTAGGTGGAGCCCGGGGTGGAGAGGAGGAAGGAATAGAGTGCGTAGGTGGAGCCTGGGGTTGAGAACAAGAAATCCGAGGCAGCTTTTTTGTCATTTCTCCAACAGCGTTTGGCTAGTTACTCATCTTGACCAAATGAGTAACTGGACATAAGCTCAGACTTACCCCATTATTTATGTCCCAAGCCAGGCCGCGCATCATCTCCTGGCTCAATGCCCATTATGATATGTGTGTGCCCCTCCCTCTGGGCACGTCAGCAGGCTCAGCAGGCAGGGGCATGGCCCCGGGTGCGAGGTTGGAGAGTGATCCCAGGAAATAGCAGACAGAAGAAATGTCATAGGAGTCCCTAGGCCTTGGGAGAACATGTAGTGTTGCCCCTCAGGAGGCAAAGATCCATCAAAGGGCTGTGCTGCACTCAGGGGCTGGGCACCAAGAGAATGCATCGGAAGCAGGTGTGGGTAAAGTGGGAAGTGCATGCCTCCAGCTACTTAACTAATTTCCTTCTCCGAAGCCCTCTTACATCACTTAGATCACTCCAAGAATATCAGTGATATTATTAAGACTTCCAGGTGAATACCTGGAAAACTTCCTGTTTCCTTAGACGGTTTCATGATTTCCTGTTTCTTGAATCTCCTGGCTTTAACTGTAACCTGGATTTTCCATGAAAATACTGTTTCCTTTGTGTATGCCTTAAATAGGGACCCTTCCTCCCAAACTCTACAGTTCTTCGAGGTGCGGATGTAGAGTATTTTCCTTGTTTCTTCTGACACCTTCAAGCTATTATTCCTCATCCTCCTTAGGAAATCTCTTGTTCCATAGAAACTCTGCTACTCACCATTTCCCTGGCACTCCAGATCTTGATTCCCGTTTTTTCTATGAAAAACTTGCGCTTTTCCCCAAGTCTTAGTCTCGAGTCCATCACCATTTTCTAAAAATTTTCATTTATTAGAGAGAGTTAGTCAGAGAGAGAGAGAGTCAGAGTATGACAGTGAGAGCAGGAGGGAGAGAGAGAGAGAGAGGGAGAGAGGGAGGGAGGGAGAGAGAGAGTAGAGGCAGTTTGTGAGAGAGAGAACAAGCTGCGGAGGGGCAGAGGGAGAAGTCGAAGGAGATGTCCCACTCAGTGTGGAGTGTGACATGTGGCTTGATCCCAGGAACCCAGGATCATGATCTGGAGCAGAGGCAGATGCTCAATGCACTGAGCAACCCTGGCACCCCTTGAGTCCGTCATCTTGAGTGATGTCAGCGTCCATGCAGATGATCCCTTTGAATCTACAGTGTCCATGTAGATTCAATGCTTCGGCTTCTCCTTTGATTTCCTTATCAATAATATCCACCCATCCATTCTACCTCAGCTGCTTATGGCCATACCTAGTGTTTTCCAGTACCCACGAATTATCCCACTTCTGAAATCACGTACTCATACATTGCATTTTCTGACGACTACTTCCTGAGCTTACAATGTAATCACTGAATTGTCACTACTTCATGGGGACTACAACCACTGACCCTTCCTTTCGTATCTTGATTTCTCTGCTCACCCACTTCAGAACTATGATTCCTAATTTCAATGATTTTCTTACCAAAGCCTATGCTCTCTTGGGGATCTCTTTTTTCTGCTGTCTTGGGCAGAAAATCCCCAGTAGGAGAGATTACAACAATTTGACATTCTGATGTTGATGAATGCCGCTGGAAAAAAATGTCATACAGCAAGGAAGTACAAAATAATACCCATAATTCTCAACACGCGTAAGACTGTTCATGTTGAGATTTTTTATTAGAGTTAGAGAAATATGCGAGTCACTGGATTGAGCTAAGAGACACTTGCCTCTCACAAAGCTTGAATCCCGTGTCCAACGAAATCCCTTGGCTGCAAAGGGTACAGGCGGTCAGCATGTGGGAGGTTGAAGCCATAAGCTCAACCCAAAGGAGTGTTCATGCCTTGGAGGCAGCTCTCCGCTAGGCGCGAAATTGACAAGCCAGTCACTTGGTTTTCTCTCTGCCCCTGTCCCGCGTAGAACGAAATGCTGTGCAAGTGAACCGTACAGACAGTCAGGATGAGGCAGCGATAGGCCATAAGCTCAACTCTCGGGAGTGTGTATGCTTTGCAGGCAGAAGTCTGCTAGACCCTTTGATGGCAGCTAGGATGAGCTACACTCCCATTGAACAAGGACGTTTGCAATGTCTGTATTGATATCAGATACACTTGATGAGAGTCCTGTCACTTCCACATGCTTTTCACACTACCTCTTCTGGCGCCTAACATAAGGATGCTGGGACCTATGTCGATGGGCAGTCAGGATGCGGGAGGGTCCTGCCCTGACCTCAGCTCGCACAAGGAAGCATGACTACAGGCCAGCTTTCAACTAGCTGCGTTCTTAGGGCACTGAGAACGTAACAGTGTTCTAACCCAGGAGGTACCCAGAATACCACTCCACTGCAGCTGGAGAAACCCTCCAGGTCTGCTTATTCCACTTGCGTCTCACAAGCCTCTGACAAATGGCTCAGGTGCAGATGTTGGAAACTCTTTCTGCAGGCAGTGTACAAGTGTGAGGGACTGAGGGTGAGCTCAACACTCAGAAGTAAGTTGCTTCTGGACAAGGCGTTCAGCTAGCTTCTCTCGTATGGCACTTAGAATGTAGCACCTGGCTCACACAGGAAATACTAGGAAACAGCTACATTGACCTTGGATGCACTAGTCTTGTGGGCCGAGACTTTCCACTTAACTCTCACAACACTACAGTCACGCATCGGGGCTAGGCCTGTTAGGAGCGCGGTGTACCTGCAGGCAGGATGTGGGAGGGACAGTCCATAAGCTCAACTCTCGGAAGTCTGTATGCTTTGCTGGCAGATGTCTGCTAAACGCTTTGATGGGAGCTACGACCGAGCTACACTCTCATTGAACAAGGACGTTTGCAATGTCTGCATTGGACTCAGATTCACTTGAGGAGAGTCCTGTCACTTCCATATGCTTTTCACACAACCTCTTCTGGCACCTAACATAAGGATGCTGAGACCTACGTCTACGGGCAGTCAGGATGCCGGAGGGTCCTGCCCTGACCTCAGCTCGCACAAGGAAGCATGCCTACAAGCCACCTTGCAACTAGCTGCGTTCCTAGGGCACTAGGAAGGTAACAGTGTTCTAACCTAGGAGATACCCAGAATACCACTCCACTGCAGCTGGAGACACCCTCCAGGTCTGCTTATTCCACTTGCGTCTCACAAGCCTCTGACAAACGGCTCAGGTGCAGATGTTGGAAACTCTTTCTGCAGGCAGTGTGAAACTGTGAAGGACTGAGAGTGAGCTCAACTCTCTGAAGTAAGTTGCTTTTGGACAAGGCGTTCAGCTAGCTTTTCTCGTATGGCACTTAGGATGTAGCACCTGGCTCACACAGGAAATACTAGGAAACAGCTACATTGACCTTGGATGCACTAGTCTTGTGGGCCGAGACTTTCCACTTACCTCTCACAACACTTCAGTCACGCATCGGGGCTAGGCCTGTTAGGAGGGCGGTGTACCTGCAGGCAGGATGTGGGAGGGACAGTCCATAAGCTCAACTCTCAGAAGTGTGTATGCTTTGCTGGCAGATTTCTGGAAGGCACTTATTGATGGGTTCTAGGACTGAGCCACATTCTCATTGAACAAGGACGTTTGCAATGTCTGTATTGCACTCAGATTCACTTGAGGAGAGTCGTGTCACTTCCATATGCTTTTCACACACCCACTTCGGGCACCTAACATAAGGATGCTGGGACCTACGTCTATGGGCAGTCAGGATGCCGGAGGGTCCTGCCCTGACCTCAGCTCGCACAAGGAAGCATGACTAAAGGCCAGCTTTCAACTAGCTGCGTTCCTCGGGCACTGAGAACGTAACAGTGTTCTAACCCAGGAGGTACCCAGAATACCACTCCACTGCAGCTGGAGACACCCTCCAGGTCTGCTTATTCCACTTGCGTCTCACAAGCCTCTGACAAACGGCTCAGGTGCAGAGGTTGGAAACTCTTTCTGCAGGCAGTGTGCAACTGTGAGGGACTGAGTGTGAGCTCAACTCTCAGAAGTAAGTTGCTTCTGGACAAGGCGTTCAGCTAGCTTCTCTCGTATGGCACTTAGGTTGTAGCACCTGGCTCACACAGGAAATACTAGGAAACCGCTAGATTGAGCTTGGATGCACTAGTCTTGTGGGCCGGGACTTTCCACTTACCTCTCACAACACTTCAGTCACGCATCGGGGCTAGGCCTGTTAGGAGCGAGGTGTACCTGCAGGCAGGATGTGGGAGGGACAGTCCATAAGCTCAACTCTCGGAAGTCTGTATGCTTTGCTGGCAGATGTCTGCTAAATGCTTTGATGGGAGCTACGAACGAGCTACACTATCATTGAACAAGGACGTTTGCAATATCTGTATTGGACTCAGATTCACTTGAGGAGAGTCCTGTCACTTCCATATGCTTTTCAAACACCCTCTTCGGGCACCTAACATAAGGATGCTGGGACCTACGTCTACGGGCAGTCAGGATGCGGGAGGGTCCTGCCCTGACCTCAGCTCGCACAAGGAAGCATGACTACAGGCCAGCTTTCAACTAGCTGCGTTCTTAGGGCACTGAGAACGTAACAGTGTTCTAACCCAGGAGGTACCCAGAATACCACTCCACTGCAGCTGGAGACACCCTCCAGGTCTGCTTATTCCACTTGCCTCTCACAAGCCTCTGAGAAACGGCTCAGGTGCAGATGTTGGAAACTCTTTCTGCAGGCAGTGTGCAAGTGTGAGGGACTGAGTGTGAGCTCAACTCTCAGAAGTAATTTGCCTTGGGACTAGGCATCCAGCTAGCTTCTCTCCTATGGAACTTAGGATGTAGCTGCTGGCTAATATAGGAATTACTAGGTAATCGCTGGATTGAGCTTGGAGGCACTAGTCTTGTGGCCCGGGACTTTCCACTTACCTCTCACAACACGTCAGTCATGCATCGACCCTAGCCCTGTTAGGAGCGAGGTGTACCTGCAGGCAGGATGTGGGAGGGACAGGCCATAAGCTCAACTCTCAGGGGCATGTATGCCTGGGAGGCAGATGTCTGCTCCCCACTCATACAGGGGAGTTAGAACGTAGCTATACTCTAATTGAACATGGACGTTGGAAATCGCTGTACTGAACTCACATTGCCGTGAGGACAGGCCTGACGTTTCCACACGCATTTCTCAGACCCTCTCCTGCACCTGATATGAGGATGTTAGCAGCTCCACCCACCGGGGGACCCGAGGTGGGAGGGTCCTTTGTTGAGCTCAACTCTCAACAGGAAGCATGCCCCCAATGCAGCTTTCCACTAGCTGCGTTCTTATGGCCGAGAGAACATAGCAGCCCTGGAAGTCAGGACGTTGTGTGAATACCGCTCTACTGCACGGAGTGACAGCACCATTGAGGCCTGCAGCTTGCCCCTTGCGTCCCATGAGCTTCTGACAAACATGTCTAGTGAGGATGTTCGTAACTCCATGTGCAGGCAGTGTGGATCTGGGAAGGACCGCGAGTCAGCTCATCTCACAGAAGGAAGTTCCCCTGAGAGAGAGCTTGCAACTAGGTACTCAGGGTTGGAAGTTAGTATGTACCACCCATCTGAGGGAGGAAGTCGTCAGAAGTCACTGGATTGAGCTAAGAGACACTTGCCTCTCGCAAAGCTTGAATCCTGTGTCCAACGAAATCCCTTGGCTGCAAAGGGTACAGGCGGTCAGCATGTGGGAGGTTGAAGCCATAAGCTCAACCCAAAGGAGTGTGCATGCCTTGGAGGCAGCTGTCCGCTAGGCGCGAAATTGACAAGCCAGTCACTTGGTTTTCTCTCTGCTCCTGTCCCGCGTAGAACGAAATGCTGTGCAAGCGAACCGTACAGGCAGTCAGGATGTGGGAGCGATAGGCCATAAGCTCAACTCTCGGAAGTGTGTATGCTTTGCAGGCAGATGTCTGCTAGACACTTATTGATGGGAGCTGGGACCGAGCTACATACACTCTCATTGAACAAGGACGTTTGCAATGTCTGTATTCGACTCAGATTCACTTGAGCAGAGTCCTGTCACTTCCATATGCTTTTCACACAACCTCTTCCGGCACCTAACATAAGGATGCTGAGACCTACGTCTATGGGCAGTCAGGATGCGGGAGTGTCCTGCCCTGACCTCAGCTCTCACAGGGAAGCATGCCTGGAAGCCAGCTTTCAACTAGCTGCGTTCCTAGGGCACTGAGAAGGTAACAGTGTTCTAAGCCAGGAGGTACCCAGAATACCACTCCACTGCAGCTGGAGACACCCTCCAGGTCTGCTTATTCCACTTGCGTCTCACAAGCCTCTGACAAACGGCTCAGGTGCAGATGTTGGAAACTCTTTCTGCAGACAGTGTGCAACTGTGAGGGACTGAGGGTGAGCTCAACTCCTAGTAAGTTGCCTTGGGACTAGGCGTCCAGCTCGCTTCTCTCGTATGGAACTTTGGATGTAGCACCTGGCTAACATAGGAATTACTAGGAAATTGCTGGATTGAGCTTGGATGCAGTAGTCTTGTGGGCCGGGACTTTCCACTTACCTCTCACAACCCTTCAGTCCCGCATCGAGCCTAGGCCTGTTAGGAGCGCGGTGTACCTGCAGGCAGGATGTGGGAGGGACAGGCCATAAGCTCAACTCTCAGGAGCGTGTATGCCTGGGAGGCAGATGTCTGCCCCCACCCATACAGGGGAGTTAGAACCTAGCTACACTCTAATTGAACAAGGACGTTGGCAATCGCTGTATTCAACTCACATACACGTGAGTACAGCCCTGTGCTTCCACATGCATTTCTCACAACCTCTCCCTGCTCCTAACATGAGGATGTTGGCAGCTACGTCCACAGGCAGGCATGATGCGGTGGGGTCCTGCCTTGAACTCATATCTCTAAGGAAGCATGCCTCAATTGCAGCTTTCCACTAGCTGCGTTCTTACGGCCGTGAAAATGTACCAGCAGTGTAAGGTGTATGCAGCCTGTGGATGCAGCTGCCCGGGAGGTGCGAAAGTGACAAGCAAGTCACTTGGTTCTCTCTCTGCTCCTGTCTGCGTAGAACGAAATCCTGTGGAAGCGAACCGTACAGGCAGTCAGGATGTGGGAGGGACAGGCCATAAGCTCAACTCTCAGAAATGTGAATGCCTTGCAGGTACATGTTTGCTTGCCACTCCTACAGGGGAGATAGAACCTAGCACGTCTCTCATTGAACAAGGCTGTTGGAAATTCCTGTATTGAATTCAGATTCATGTGAGTACAGGCCAGACACTTCCACATGCTTTTCACACAACCTCTTCCAGCACCTCACTTAAGGATGATAGGAGGTATGTCTACAGGTAGTCAGGATGTGGGCAGGTCTGCCCTGAGCTCAGCTCTCACAAGGAAGCATCCCTAGAAGCCAGTTTTCAACTAGCTGTGTTTTTCTGACTGTGGTGTCCTTCTAACCTAACCTATACTTGGTCACTCCAGTCCCCAACTGGGCCTCAGCTGGTCTTGTGCCTCTGGTTCTTTGTTTGGCCTCACCTGGACCTGGTAACTATGTTCCCACCTGGGCCTCAACTGGTCTTATGACTTTTGTCCCCACCTGTGTCTCACCCAGACCAGGTGACTGAGTTCCACCTGGGCCTTACCTGGACCTGGTGAATCTGGTCCCCTCCTGGGTGTCACCTGGACCTGGTGACTCTTGTACTCACCTGGGCATCATCAGGATATGTTTAGTCTGTTTCCCAAGTGAGACTCTGGAACATTTAATTTGGTCCTCACCTGGGTTTCACCTGGACCTGGTGACTCTGGTTTCCACATGAACCACACCTGGACCTGGTGTCCCTGCTGTTCTTGTAGCCTCTCCTGTGCCTGGTGACTCCAGTCCCCCTACCCCCGGGCCTCACCTGGATTTGGTGATTCTGGTCCTCAGCTTGGTTTCACCTGGACCTGGTGACTGTGGTCCCCACGTTGGCCTTACCTGGACCTGCTGAGTCTGGTTCCCACCTGGGCCTCACCTGTACCTGGTGATCTGGTTCTCACATGGACCACACCTAGACCTGGTGACCGTGCTGTCCTTCTAGACTCACCTTTAACTGGTAACTCTGGTGTCCACCTGGGCCTCCCCTGGACCTGGTGAATCTGGTCCCCACTTGGTCCTCAAGTGGACCTGGTGACTCTGGTCCTGAGGTGGGCATCATTGGAACATGGTTATTGTGTTCCCCACCTGGGACTCACCGCGACCTGGTAACTCTGGTCCTTACCTGGGTCCCACCTGGACCTGGTGATTCTGGTCTGCACCTGAGACTACCCTGGATCTGGTGACTCTGGTCCCCACCTGGGCCTCACTTGGACCTGGTGACTCTGATCCCCATCTGGGCCTCACCTGGCCCTGTTAACTCTGGTCCTCAACTGGGCATAATTGGGACCCGGTTACTGTGTTCCACAACTGAGCCTCACCTGGACCAGGTGACTCTGGTCCCCCTCTGGGTCTCACCCTGACCTGGTGACTGTGAACCCCACTTTGGTCTGATTTGGACCTTCTGACTCTGGTTGCCACCTGTGCCTCACCTTGAACTGTTGACTCTGGTTCTTTCAAGGGCCTCCCCTATACCTGGTGATGCTGGTCCCCACCTGGGCCTCACGTGTGCCTGGTGAGTCTGGTCCTCACCTGGGCCTCATCTGGACCTGGTGACTCTGGTCCCCACCTGGACCTCTCCTGGACCTGGTGACTCTCTTTCCAACATGGACCTCACCTGGATCTGGTGACTCTGGTCCTCAGTTTGGCCTCACCTGGACCTGGTGACTCTCGTCCCCACTTTGACCTAACTCAGACCTGGTGAATCTCGTCCCCACCTAGGCCTCACCTAGACCTGGTGACTCTTGTCACCAGCTATGCCTCAATTCGACCTGATGATTCTGGTCCTCACGTGGGCCTCACATGGACCTGGGACTCAGCTGGATATAGTGGCTCTGATTCCCACATGGGGCTCACCTGATACTGGTGACTGTGGTCTCCTTCTATGCCTCACCAGGACCTGGTGATTCTGATCCCCATTGGGCCTTGCATGGCCCTAGTGACTCTGGTCCTCACGTAGGCATCATTGGGACCTGGATACTCTATTCCACACCTGGGCCTCACTTTGACCGGGGACCTCTGGTCCCACTCTGGGCCTCAAACTAAACTGGTTACTCTGGTCCCCCTCTGGACCTCACCCTTACCTTTTGACTCTGGTGCCCCCCCCCCCCCCGGGCTTCACTTGGACCTGGTGAATCTGGTCCTTACCTGTTCCTCACCTGGACCTTGTGACTGTGGTCCCCACCTGGGTCTCACCTGGACTTGGTGAATCTTGTTGCCACCTGGGCCTCACCTGGACCTTGTGACTGTGGTCCCCACCTGGGTCTCACCTGGATCTGGTGGCTCTGGTTCCCATATGGGGCTTTCCTGGACCTGGTTCCTGTGGTCTCCTTCTGGCCTCACCTGGAACAAAATGACTCTCATGGGTAAATAAATAAAATCTTAAAAACAAAAACAAGAGAAAGGACAAAGGCATACGATCCTCTCAAGAGTTGCAGAAAAAGCATTTGACAAAATACAACATAAAAAGCATAGTGGGTAGTAAAAGGGAATATAAGGGAAGGGAGAAGAAATGTGTGGGAAATATCAGAAAGGGAAACAGAACATAAAGACTCCTAACTCTGGGAAATGAACTAGGGGTGGTGGAAGGGGAGGACGGCGGGGGGTGGGGGTGAATGGGTGACGGGCATTGAGAGGGGCACTTGACAGGATGAGCACTGGGTGTTATTCTGTATGTTGGCAAAGTGAACACCAATAAAAAATAAATTTATTATTTTAAAAAAAGGATAGTGGGTTTTTTATTTTTTTATTTTTTTTTTCGGCATAGTGGGTTTTGAGGAAACGTATATCAACAGAATAAAGGCCGTGTAGGAAGGCCCGTAGCTGACATCATCCTCAAGGGTGAAAACTTGAAATCGTCTCCCCTAAGAGCAGGAACAAGCCAAGGAAGTCCCCTCTCAGCACTGGAAGTCCTATCGTAGTCAACAGACAGGAAACAGAAAAGGTTCCACACCTGGAAGGGGGACATCACACTGTCCCTATTTCCTGAAGACGTGGTATTAGAAACAGGAAACCCGACAGACTCCACCAAAAACTGTTAGAACTAATGAGTGAATTCCTTAACGTTGTGGGACACAAAATGAACAGAGATCAGTAGCCTTGCTGTGTCCCGACAATGAGCACTCAGGAAGGAAATTCAGGACATGACTCTCTTATCAGGAGCATCCAAAAAACAAAATAATTAGACTGAACCAAGGGACTGCAAGACTTGTACACTGAAAATTACAAGACTTTGGGAGGACTTCCTGGGCTCGTGGGGTCGGAGCCTTCATCTTGTTAAAATGTCCACAGTTCCAGAAGCCACCCGCAGTTCCAATGTCATTCCTATCAAAATCATGGTGGCCGATTTAAGAAATAGAAAAAGCACTCCTAACATTTGTCCGCCCCCACAAATGACCCTGGACAGCAAATCAGTGTTGGAGAAGCAGGACAGAGCTGGACGCAGCACTTTCTTATTTCAAACGATGTCACAGAGACACAGGATAAAGCAGTGTGGTTCTCGGGCCCCTGGCTGGCTCCGTTGGTTAAGCATCTGACTCTTGACCTCACCCCTGGTCTTGATCTTGGGGTCATAAGTACTAGGCCTGTGCTGGGCTGTGGACGAGGCATGGAGCCTACTTAAACAAACCAAACCCACAGGGGTGTGGTTCTGGCATTGCTGAAGGAGCAGAATAGAGAGCCTGGAAGAAAATGCACTCTGATACAGTCAACTGATTTTTTAAACTTAATTTAATTTAAACCCAATTAATTAAAGTATAGTGTATTATACTTTCAGAGATAGACTTCAGGGATTCACCAGTTGGAGATAACACCAGGGCTCATGACATCACGTGCCCTCCTTCATGCCCGTCTACCAGTTACCCTGTCCCTCCACTTCCCTCCCCTCCAGCGACCCTCAGTTTGTTTCCTGTGATTGAGTCTCTTTTTCCTCCATCTCTGTTTTCATCTTATTTGTTTTTCCTTCCCTTCACAGATGTCCATCTGCTTTGCTTCTTTAATTTCACCTATGAATGACACCATACGGTCATTTTCTTTCCTGACTGACTGATTTCACTTAACATGATCCCTCTAGTTCTATCCACATCATTGCAAATGGCAAGATTTCCTTCTCTTTGATAGCTGAGTAACATTCCTATCATCTATCTATCATCTATGACCATCATCTATCTCCCATCCTCTTTATCCATCATCTGCCCAAGGGCACCGAGGCTCCTCCCACAGTGTGGCTACTGTGGACCCGCCTGCTGTGGACATTGGGGTGCAGGTGTCCTGGAGTCTCACTGCATCTGTATCTTCGGAGTGAGCTCCAGGCCGAGCACCTGCTGGTCGCAGGGCGGCTCTATTTGTAACTTCCTGAGGAGCCTCCACACTGTTTCCAGGGTGGCTGCACCAGCCCGCGGTCCCGCCCACAGTGGAAGAGGGTTGAGTGGGTTTTGTAGGACGTGGTAAAAGTCTGGTCCACATTTCATTTTGCGTCCTGGGGCTCCAATTCATCGTCCTTAAGTATTTCTGAGAAAGCCGGGTGTTGGGCTCCGTTTCAGTGAGACATTTCCGAAGCTCACAGGCCTCAGCTGGAGCCTGGAAGGAGGCAGGTGTGGCCCCGGGCGCAGGGACACCGCCTCCTGCACGGCCTCCTGCAGTGCCTAAGCGACCCGCAGGGGGCGCCCTACCCCAGACCCTGCCCAAGGATCGCGCATGCGCAGTAAGCCTCGTCCGCTTGCACTAACAGGAGCCCGACTGTGCTGGGGAGGCCTGAGGAGGAGGTGGGGTCACGTCCACGCTGATGAGCTGCAGCCTCCTCAGGACCCGCAGTGAGGCTTCAGGAGGACATTGGGCCACGTTCACGCTGTCAGGAGCCCCGGACTCCTCAGGACCGGCGGTGAGGCTTCAGGAAGATGTGGGCCAACATCCACGCAGACAGGAGCCCCTGGGCCACCTCAGGAACCGCGGGGAGGCTTCAGGAAGATGTGGTGCCGCGTCCACTCTGGCAGGAGCTCCCAGGCCCCTCAGATAAAAGTTGAGGCTTCTGGAACCTGGGGGCCGCATCCACGGTGACAGGACCCCCGGCTTCCTCAGAACACCTGGTGACGTTTTGGGAGGACGTGGATGTGGGGCCACATCCACACAACCAGATGCTGACTTCCTCAGGACCCCCGGTGTAGACTTCGGGAAAATGGGGATGCGTCCATGCGGACAGAAGACCCCCAGCCTTGTCAGGGCCTGCGGTTGAGGCCTAAGAAAGATGTGGGTGCCGCATCCACACTGACAGGAGTCTCCGACCTCCTCAGGACCCACTGTGAAGGTTTGGGAAGATTTGGGGCCACGTCCATGCCGACAGGAGCCCCCAGCCTCCTCAGGTCTTATGGTGAGGCTTGAGGAAAATGTGGGGCCACGTCAACACTGACAGGACCCCCGTCCTCCTCAGGACCTGCACTTTGGCTTTGGGACATATGGGGCTGCGTCTATGCTGAAAGGAGCCTACAGCCTCCTCAGGACCCACGGTGAGTTTCCGGGGGGACGTGGGGCCATGTCCTGGCTGACAGGAGCCTCCGGCCTCCTGAGGACCTGCTGTGAGGCTTCCAGAGGATGTGAGACCTAGTCCACAGTGACAGGAGACCCGGTGTCCTCAGGACCCCGCTGACTATGACTCAGGAACACGTGAGGCCGCGTCTGCACTCACAGGAGCCCGGCTTCCTCAGGACCCCCTAGAGGACTCTGGAGGCGCCGTTGGGGGCCACGTCCACATCAGAAGGGACTCCTCAGAACCACAGGGTAAGTGAATGGGTAGAATGAATGGTAGGGTCAGGGGAGGGGAGACAGTTGGTGGTTAGGTTTCATTATATGTTAGGGGTTAGTGTTTATGCCTATGGTTACGGATTAGAGGTTAGGGTGAGGGATAATTGTAAAGGTCAGTGGTTAGGAGTTAGGATGGGGGTTAGGGATTAGGCATAGGGGTTAGGGTTAGGGACAGGGTTTAGAGTTAGGATTAGGGTTTAGGCTTTAGGGATTAGGGCAGGAGGTTAGGAGTTGGGGTTAGGGTTATGGTTAGAGTTAGGGTTGGGCTTAGGTTTGCAGTTAGGGTTAGGGGTTAGGGTGTGAGTTAGGATTGGGTTTAGGGTTAGGGGTTAGGGTTAAATTTAGGGCTAGGTTTAGGGTTAGGGCAAGGGTTTGGATTAGGATAGGGGTTTGGGGTAGTGTTAGGGTTAGTGTTTAGTTAGGGGTTATGGTTGGGGTTAGGTCAGGGTCAGGGTCAGGGTACGGTTTTGGAAAAGGGTAAGAGATAGGGTTAGGGAGTGGCTTAGGAGTTAGTTTTAGGGTTAGGGTACAGTTTGGGGTATGAAATAGCATTAGTATTAGAGGGTTAGGGTAAAGATTAGGAATCTAAGATTAGGAATAGCATTTGAGTACATTAAGTTAAGATTAGGGTTAGGAGTTAGGGTGAGGGTTGGCAGGAAGATTCAGTGAATGTGTTTCAGTCTTGGGGTTTGTGTTTGGTTTTTGATTAGTGATAGGTCTTGTTCAAGGGTTAGGTTAACATTAGGCTTAAGCGTAGGGTTAGGGTTATGTCTGTGTATGGTTAGAGTTTGGGTCTTGGCATGTGCCTGCACTGGGACTCGTAGAGTCTTGGGCAGTTTAGTTTTATGCTCTCTATTGAGGTTTTGGGTTCAAAGATAGCCTGACTCCACCAAGTCAGTGGCCTCCCCAGAGCATCAAAATCCAGGCTTCTGCTGGGGTCAGAAAAGACATGGCAGGCTTCTCCTGAGCTGAGCTAAGGAGGGGACTTGTGGCTCTAAATACTCTTTATGTGGATTTTCAGTTGCCTTTCTGATTTTATCTCTTGTGCGCACATATTTCATCAATACTACCAATTATTATTTTAGAGTTTTACTTGTAATCCTGTTTGTAAACACAGTATGATATAGTTTCAGGTCTACCACATAGTGATTCAACCCTTGGATACAATGCCTGATACTGGTCACAGGTGCCCTCCACTATCCCCATCCCCTGATTCCCCATCCCCCTCACCTTCCTCTGGTATTTATTAGTTTATTCTCTGTGGTTAAGAGTGTGTTTCTTGGTTTGCTTCTCTCATCCACCCCCTCTGCCCCTTTGTTTGGTTTCTTAAAATTCACATGTGAATGCAATTGTATGGTATTTGGTAACTGTCTTTCTCTGACTGAATGAGTTCATTTAGCATAAGTCCTTTCCACTTCTCCCACGTCATTGTAAATGGCTTCATTTCATCCCTTCTGATGACCGAGTGATGTCGTAGTGTGTATATTTACCACATCGTCTCTGCCCATTCATCTGTCGATGGACATCTGGGCTGTATGCACAGTTTGGCTGTTGTTGATAACGCTGCTACAAACAGTGGGCTGCGTGTCCCTCTTCGAATCTACTAAACTACTTTTGTATCCTCGGGGTAAATACCTAGCTGTGCAATTTTGGAATCGTAGGGTAGCTCTATTTTGAACTTCTTGAGGACCCTCCACACTGTTTTCCACAGTGGCTGCACCTGTTCACATGCCCACCAGGAGTGTAAGGGGGCTCCCCCTTCTCCATAGCCTCACCAACACCTGTTGTTTCTTGTGTTGTTAATTTTAGCCATTCTGACGGCTGTCAGGTGACATCTCATTGTGGTTTTGGTTTGCATTTCCCTGATGATTGGTGACGCTGAGTGTCTTTCCGTGTGTCTGGCGGCCATCTGGATGCCCTGTCAGAGACAAAGTCCATTCATGTCTTCTGCCCATCTGCAGTTGGATAATTTGTCTTTAGGTTGCTGAGATTTATCTTTGCTTTATATATTTTGGATACTAACTCTTTATTGGATGTGTTGTTTACAAATATCTCCGCTCATTTTGTATGTTGCCTTTTAGCTGTGGTTGTTTCCTTCACTTTGCGGATGCTTTTCAATTTGATGAAGTCCCAGTAGTATTTTTGCTTTTGTTTCCCTCGCCTCAGAGGCATATCTAGAAAGAAGATCCAATGGCCAATGTCAAAGACATTGCTGCTTATCTTTTCTTCTTTTCTAAATGTGAGAAAAGGTCTCACATTGTCAGCGAGCGGTCTGTGCGGGGTCTGGGGATGGGCCATGGGGCTGATTGTCAGATGCGCATGTGCCTGGGAGATGCACCTGTGGAGTCAGAGGCGGCGTGGGCGTCAGCACCTCTGGCCTCCAGCGGGCGGCGCTGTGCTGCTATCTGATACTCAGCGCTGGAGGGCGTGATGCGGGTTGGTCCTCTGGCTCTGGGGCTGAGCATCCCACCCCCCCAGTCAGCAGGGGCTTTCCTTTTCTCTGTGAGAAAAGGTCTCACATTTAGGTCTTTAATCTATTTTGAATTTATTTTTTATATACATGGTGTAAGAAAGTGGTCCAGTTTCATTCTTCTGCATGTGGCTGCCCGGTTTTCCCAACACAATTTGTTATTATCCTGGGGTCAGGATTAGGGTTTGTTGAAGAGACTGTCTTTTTGCCATTGGATATTCTTTCCTGCTTTGTTGAAGATTAAGCGATCATAGAGTTATAGGTTTGTATCTTGTTTCGGCTTTCCATTCTGTTCTGTTGATCTAAGCATCTCCTGTTGGGAGATTTTTTATTGCTAATTCAATTTCTTTGCTGGTTATCTGTCTGTTCAAGTTTCTTATTTCTTCCTTTTCCATTTTTGCTATGTTATATATTTCTAGGAAGGAATTGATCTATTTCTTCCAGGTTGTAGGTTGCTGGCATATAATTTTTCATAATGTTCTCTTATAATCATGTGTATTTCTCTAGTGTTAGTTCTTTTTTTTCTAGTATTGGTTGTTATTTCTCTTTTCTCATTTGTGATTTTATTTGGGTCCTTTCTCATCTTTTTATCTTTTTTCTTTTGTAAAGATTTTACTTATGTATTCATGAGAGACACAGAGAGGCAGAGGTATAGGCAGAGGGAAAATGAGGCTCCATTCAGGGAGCCTGATGTGGGACTTGATCCCCCGGGACCCTGGGATCATGACCCGAGCCAAAGCAGATGCTCAACCCCTGAGCCACCCAGGCATCCCGGATCATGTTTTTTAAGCCACTGTGATACCCTATATCTTTTGATTGGAGCATTTAGTCTATCAGCATTCAGAGTGATTACTGAAAGATATAAATTTAGTGCCTTTGTGTTACCAGTAGAGTTGGTGTTTTTGGTGACGTTCTCTGGTCCTTTCTAGTCTTTGTTGCTTTTGGTCTCTTTTTCCCCCCCCCCACTAGAAGAGTCCCTCTTAAAATTCCTTACTGGACTGGTTTAGTGGTCATGAACTCCTTTATTTTTTGCCTGTCTGGGAAACTCTTTATCTCTCCTTCTATGCTGA
>NW_024570526.1:0-18641 GCF_018345385.1 Vulpes lagopus | reverse complement strand
GGGTTCCCGGTGCATGGAGCCTGCTTCTCCCTCTGCCTATGTCTCTGCCTCTCTCTCTCTCTCTCTCTCTCTCTCTTTCTCTTGTGTGACTATCATAAAAAATAAAAATAAAAAAATAATAAAATAATAAAAAAATTTAACAAGAGAAAGGCAGTAGGTAAAAAGAAGAAAAAAAAGTAACAGAATACAAACCCAAAGTGATGTACTATAAATATATTGAAGATCTTAATACCATCAATATTGCATAAATGTAAATATTAGGCTAAAAGTATTAGTCTAATAAAGATGAACTTTATTGGGTTAGCTCAATCAAATATTTAGAAATTAGATGTCAACCTATGTTAAGAGGACCCCCAAAATGCCAAATATCTGAATTATTAAAATGATATAAATATGTACTATACAGTACATCTCAACTGTGAAGATCTTTTTACCTTTAAATATAATAAAAGAAGGACAATAGAAAGAAATTTTAGTAATAATACAGGTTCTTCTCATTATATGGTAATGAATTAATTTAAATGTAAATCTGTGTGACATCCTATATGTAACCTCTGTTCTACCTTTATCTGTTCTATCTTTATGAACTTCTTGGTAGTTTCACTTATTAAAAGATTCTAACAGTATTTAGCTCTCTCTAAAGGGACCTTTGAGACCAAAATGGTTGCAACAGAATCTTTCTTTCTGTAAAAGATACCATAAAAACAATAAATGTTACTTGAGTCCTCACTGAAAACCATTCTCACTAAACTAATGATTCCCCTATGTCAATATTAAAATCTATTTTTTAACCTCATTTTGGACTTATAAAAATATTAAAAATATATTTAAATATCTCATACTGAATATCTAGCAATAGCCCACAAGGAAAAATAGCACAAATTTTATACTGTTATACTAAAATACATTTTATCTTTATACTTCAATGTTTTAATATTAATAACAGATTCTATACTGCTTTATATTTTTTCTTATTTAATCATCTCAACATCCTTGTAAAAATAGTACAGATTTATTTTAAAAATAAGAGAAAAGCTCATGGAATAAAATATTTTGTCAGATGAACATGCATCCATTTCTTCTATATTTGTTTCTCTATAATTTATATTGTTGTTCAACTTACTTCAGATTATTTTTTGAAAATGTTTTACACTTCCATAGTACAAAATTTATGGCAAATAGAAATTATTATTTTGGTTTCTTTCACTCAGTAAAGATTTTTAAAGTCAAAACAGTATAAAACTGACTTCAAGGGAAGAATTCTGTGGGCTAAGTAGAATCATGTAAGGATGTACTAAAGAGCAGGTTGTGTGGTTAACTGATATCACCACTCCATTACTTCTATAATTTTTTCAGATTTATATTATCTTCTCCAGATATTTCCAAGCTAGTGAGGAAATTCAGAACACAGTTTCAGGGTAACTACTATGTTTCCTTTTAACTCCCTATAGTTTAACTTCCTTCACATTTTAGGAAGGACAAAGTCTAAGAAAGGCATGTTCAAAGAGAAGACATTGAGGAAACATACTCATGGCATTTATAATCTTGTAGATATATTTTTTTTATGTTCAAAATAAACAGAACCTGGAAAATTACTGAAAAGTACCTATGGGATAAAGTTTGGCATAATTCTAAAAACAGAATGAAAAAAGAAAGAAGGAAAAGAAAGAAAGAAAGAAGAAGAGAAAAAAAGAACAAAGAAGAAAGAAAGGAGAAAAGAAAGAAGTAATGTGAATTAGAAATGAAAGAACTAGGAGTAAATTTTTTAAAAGGAATAAAAACATTTTTTTAAAGTGTCCTCCAATATTTAAATACTTTATTAGAAGAGAAAATAGATCAATTATTCATGATTCATGACTATAGTTTTCAGATTAGTGTTTAAAAATTAAGGGGCTACACTTTTTTGACATTACAGAATAGTTAAGGTTGTCTAGAGATAGAATGAGATAGCTTTCTAGGCTTGTTTTCTCATTAATTTGGATGAGGTGGTTTCTAATATCCCTTTCAGTTTTACTATTGCAGTGTTATCTTTTTAAAAAAGATTTTCTTTATTTAATAAAGAGAGAGAGAGACCACATGAGCAAGGCAGAGCTACAGGAGAGGGAGAAGCAAACTCCCCTCTGAGGAGTGAATCTGCTGTGGGGCTCCATTCTAGGACTCCAGGATCATGACCTGGGCGGAAGGCAGATGCTTAACTATCTGAGCCACCCAGGCACCTTGCACGATATTATCTTCCTCTGGATATTTAGAGTGAGTGTAACATGAGACAACCCACCTGCATACATCTGCTAAGCAGTTTACAACTCCCCGAGATTATCCCCCTCTTTACATTATCCCTGATGAATACTCTTAAAAGTCGAAGTGAATTCAAAACAATCCTAATGCTGTCCCTGATGCCCATACCTCTCTTATTGCAATGTACCACTTTTTACCATTTATTATGTTTGTTTAGACATTCATTTATTTCCTTGATAGACAGTAAGCACTGCTTATAAATTGTAATTTGGGGGGAAGGATCTTCCATATTGAAATCATTTGGGGTTTTAAAAGGCAAATTCCTGGAATTGATTCTAGAACTACAGGAAGACTTGCCATTATTTTCTGTATAATACACTGAACTTTATTCTTTTAAATGCTTAGTGTTACAAAGCTACTGCTATAAATTCTTTTATTTACCTTTGTGTTTTCCAACTTCTGTCAACTCTTGGCCTAATCATTACTAATACCCAGCCTCAGCCGTACCGAGCTGCTGATTTATTTCTGAATACATCTTCAGGATATCAGGATATCCTCAGACGTCATCGTTCTGGGCAGGCTGATGTTAATCTTGTTATAAACCTTGCTCCCTAGGAGCTATTTTCTGACTGCTTTCTCCTATTTATGCCTTACTTAGGATCCTGTTTCAAAATAGACCAAATGGAAACACACTCTTGCTTGACTGATGCTGTGATCTAGAATATCCTATTACACACTTTATCCATCAAGGTGAACCACACAGCATCTTGAAGATAGCCTAAATCATGCCCACATGTGCTACCTCCCTTTAATGATTCTAATTAAGACTCCTTTTCTTCCAACAAATGACCAGCCCTATACCTAAGACTCTTCTTCAGTGGCCCAGTCCTAATCACAAATATGCAATTTTACTTCTTGCTGTACCCTCAATGAGTGGAAAGCCTGGCTTCTTGTAAAAGATGAGAGAGGGTAGTCCTAGCCTCAGTGAGAGGGGGCATTTAAGGTAACATTATCACAAACCTCAAAACAGTTTGTCCCCTTTTCTTTTCACCTCTCTCCCCCATATGCCTAGACAGGATGAAACAGATGCTCATTAATTCTTAAAATCCCTTTAAACTATATAATGTACACTCTCAGATTAGTGAGATTAAAACACATGGTAGTTATATAATTTATAATGTGTCCAGAATTAATCAATAGATCAACAGCACTATTTGCAAGGTAGGCAGTCAGGCCTGAAGATTTTTTTACCAAAAGCCCAAAAAGGAAACACTTCTCAAGTTGCTGTTGGTTATCATGATCTGAGCAAACAAATGGTATTGCTGCACAACGTCAATAGCCCACATTCTACGCCTTGCTTTGCTTTTTAACAAACTGTGAAAAGACCAACAGCTGTTACTGATCTAAGAAGAACTAAAGCATTTACAGTAGGTGGTACCACCTGTGCTTTTCTTATTCCACCCTTAAAAATCTGCTACTTTATTTTGGAGCTGGATGGAGAATATGGCAGTGACTCAATGTCAGGGGGAGTGAGTAGTCAACTGTGGCTTAGTTCTGATAAGGAGTAACATAACCTTTATAAGTCACAACAATGTGTGTTGATGAATATCTTCTCTTGATTTTGCTTTATCCATTTCAAGAATCTAAGAAAAGACCATAAATAAAAAGGAAATTTGAATTCAGCTGACTTAACTGAATGAAAGATTTACAACCCAGATAAAATGCAAGATTCTATATATATGCAATTAATGATCTTAACTATTTCATGTTTCATTTTAGCTTCTTTACCTTAAACACTAGAAAAAATACACTTGCCACGTTACTGCCTACTTGATCCTATAGCTGTGGAATTTTAAATTTAAACAGGCAGTTGGTGAAACATGTCTTCTATTTCCAAGTGAAGTGTTTAAGAGATTATGGAAAATAGAGAATTAACTCAATTGGGGACAAAAATAGCTTTGAAATTTGGTAGCTTGAGTTACCTAGCACTTATAGATGAAGTTTCCTCTAAATGCTAAATTTCAAAATGTTATATACAGAATAATTTAAGTCATGTAATACAAAACTTTTGACAAAAGCAAATGTATCGAGTGATACATTTACTTCAACTGAATCAGGGGATCCCTACACAACCATGAGTTGATGTTTCTGCATCTTGGTGTTCTAAATTAATCAATGTTATAGAAATTCAACTAGAATTTAATTGTTCAATGAAAAAAGCGAGGCAATAATCTCTTGTCATTTTTTTTAACAACTTTTCACATTTCCCATAGTAAATTGGGGGAGTAATTCCCCACAGTAAATTCCCCATAGTAAATTTCCTGAGTAAATTGTTTGCCAATATGGTATATTCTAACCCGGCCTATTTTTAACAACCTTTCTTGCCTTCTGAAGCAAAGAAACTAAAAAGAAACCACTCTAGGACATATATATATATATATATATATATATATATATATATATATATAGCTTGAAAGCATTTCCCTTTAGATGAATTACTTAAAATTCAGCCAAGGACAGACACTGTTTTTTAATTGCTGTTTTAGAAAACATTTGGACCTACCTGGAAATATTAAATATAAGTCTCATTTATAACACTAACAATAGTTTTCATTTATAATCATGAATAGAATGTCAACTCAAAGAATGGCCCACATTTACTCCATCTGACTTTTGTTGTTTCTGTTATTCACCTCATACTTCTCTGTTAGTTTTTGCTTGCAGTTTTCCAATATAATAATATTAATAAATAATATCATATCCAAATAGTTCTTAATTATGCTAGCACATTCTTTACTGATGGAGTGTTTAGTCAGAATTTTGTGTGTTTTTTTAAATTTTTATTATTTATTTATTCATGAGAGACAGAGAGAGAGAGAGAGAGAGACAGAGACATAAGCAGATGGAGATGCAGGAAGCCCAATGTGGTAATCAATACCGGGATTTGGGGATCATGCCTTAAGCCAAAGGCAGACGCTCAACTGTTGAGTCACCAGGTGTCCCATAATTTTATGTTTTTCTTTCCAATCCAGTGAGACACATTTTTCCCTATAGGACATGTTGGCAACAGTGCTATCACACATACAGAAATCTTATACTATTATTACCACATTATATGTTGGTATTACAGCAATGAATTTGTCTGGATAGCTGTAAAATATTTTTCTCTTATTACTATTTGTCATGTCCAGGGCATAGTCACTGATGTTGGTGACACAGTGCTTAGATTCAGACTGCAAAATTTGGGGATTTTCTGAAAAGTGACTCTCACACTGACAGCTGAGACCCATTGCTAGGAATAGAGAACATCTCCCTGAAGGCTACATAGTTACAGTTGTTCTACATTAAGCCACCAGTTACCGAGAATTACCCAATGCAAAGAACAAGTCCTTCAAGTGTCTTGTTGTTGCTTCAAAAAGAATGCCAGGCTTTCCTTTACTCATCCACAATTAGTTTTGCTAACTTGAAAAGCATATGACAAGTCGACCGATCTATGAACCAGCTGCCATCTGATAGCTCACCTCTGCAAAATGAGAAGGGAGCTGATACCAAGATGCAGATTCATGAAAGACACCCTGAGAAAAATCAATGTGAAATAAAATAAAAGTGGATAAATGAAGTCTGTAATTAAGGACTTAACAGGAAGCATTTACTAGATGGAATAAGTTCCAAATGAAAAATAGTTTGAAAAGATAAGTCACAAAACCTGTGCTAAAAAAATGGTAAAAGATAAAGAGGGCAAAGTTCTTAGGGATTTCTATTTTACTACTGATAAGGCCACAAATGAGAATGTTCTGCCCAGAATTAATACAAAATTTAGGTGAATATGTTGGGTTACATCTCAGTCCTCTTGGACTCTTGTCTAAGTTTTTCTTTTTGGCAGACCAGGCTATCAAATTTTAGTAGATGAGTGAAAAATCAAATCATATTTCAGATAGTGAAATGATATCAAAGTGCCTGGCCTGTCTAGAATGGGAAAAGGATAAGACCATTAATTATAAAGTGAAACCACTTAACAACTCAAGAATTTTATTTAGGATGCTGAATGTATAGTTGACAATAGTCATCCCTAAGAGCAGAGATCATATAATTTCATCTAGAAACAAGAAAGTAGATGTGCTTACTATACCTACTTACCATGCAATGTACCTACTTGATAACCTTCCATGTACTTATTTGCTTTTTAGCAGTTCATTCAATTAGATAAATTTGTATTAAGTACAAATTGTGTTCAAGGTACCCTTGAATGTCATGAAAGTAGGTAAACATGGTCACAGTTGACATCATCTGTGTCAGTTGGCCTTAGGTTGCCAAATCTATTTTCTCTCTCCTTGAATCTGGGTTGCCCAGATTCCCCTTCAAGGGAATACTTACTGACTAGCTATGAGATATAGTCATTAGAGAGCTTACTGTGATCATTCTGCCTCAGTTAGAAAGAACCATTATTACCTAAAGTCATTCTTTTTCCTACTTTCAGTGCCTGAGCAAGACAGGAGAATAAGAATCCAGTCTTTGTGGCCTAATGCAGGATACTCTGACAGATAAGCCTTACTCTGAAGCTTTCCACATTGGCTGAGACTGTTGGATCTACATGCAGATCAACTTCTTCCTCCACCCAATCCTATTTCCTCTCTTTTTCTTTTATAGATGTTAGTTCATAATAAATAACTTACACCCCAACTACCATCACTGTATCTGCTTCTATGATGCTTGTTCTAGCCAATAAAATGTGGCCACTGTACCAGCTCTGAGACTAGACTTCAAAAAATCTTGCAGACTTTCACTCTGGGAACCCTACCAAGGCATCCTATCAACATGTCATGAGAGGCCAATAAAACAGTAATGAACCATATCAGAGGTCTTCCAAAGCAACAAGAAACCAATCAACCCAGCAGCTCACTGTACACACATAAACAGACGCATTTTAAACTAGAAGAAGAGCCTAGCTGAGCCCAGCCCAAATTGCTAAATAGCAGAATCAGGAGCTAAATAAATGATTGTTGTTTTAAACCATTAAATCTTTGGGATGATTTTTCATATAGCCAAAGTTATCTTATTATACAAGCATACTTAATATTTCTAAAAAGGCAATTTGTTTGAATTTTGATATTTTTATTATTTTTATAAAGGCCCTATAATAATGAACATGCAATTATCATTTAGTATAGAGTTATTTTCAGCTCTAGTCACACAGCTCTGTGCTTATTTTGTGGATGCCTGGAAATCCGGCACTGTCTTTCAGCCAAGATAAAGGCATTTACCTTTAGGCATTTACTAATGATTTATCGTGTGCTATTTAATACCTGAAACTCTCTTGTGGCTCTTAGGCCCAGTTGGTTTATTGATAGCTTACACCTTGTGTAACCAGTTAGCCTGAATTAATTATGTAAACAGGGTCATGAAAGACCTCACTGGAAACTTTCCAGTTGCTCTCCCCAAATTAGTATTTGTTTTACAAATTTTGGTAATTCAATCTAGAAACAAAATACATCCTTGTGTTCATAGTAAGGCTTAAGGCAGGTGCTTCTGGAAGTTTTGGGGCCCCTAAATCTTGCCTGAACTCTCTTTTTTTTTCTGCTCTATAGTATCTTTTGCCCTTATAAAAAGATTTACATTAATATGCTTTATGGTGACTCTATAAGTCTTTTCAATTAACTGATGTGTTGCACTCTGCAGGCTGTGTGTGAGTGTTTAGGTGCTCTTCAAAAATTAAGAACAAGATTTGTGAATTTTTTCTTAGTATAGATCTAAGGAAACCATAGCTGCACAAGATCAAGATCAAAGTTAAATTTGTTTTTTTTTGCTTTTTGATAAGGGTCTTTGTGTATGTGTGTTTATGTGGTTACATTTTGTTTGAAATTCTGGTTCTGGAGCAGTGTAAAGAAGTTCAATTACAAAAAAGGGAAAAGAGAAAACATGAAAGTCAGCTTCAAACACAAAAAGTAGGGGATCCCTGGGTGGCGCAGCGGTTTGGCGCCTGCCTTTGGCCCAGGGCGCGATCCTGGAGACCCGGGATCGAATCCCACATCAGGCTCCCGGTGCATGGAGCCTGCTTCTCCCTCTGCCTGTGTCTCTGCCTCTCTCTCTTTCTCTCTGTATGACTATCATAAATAAATAAAAAAATTAAAAAAAAACAAACACAAAAAGTAAACATATATTATTCACAAGTATAAGGACAAGAAAATAGAAAATGATTTAACATTATAATCCAATGACAAGTCAAAAGAAAAATAAAACATTTAATAGAATCAACTTCACACATGACAACAATAGAACATGATTAAAGGATATTAGGGCTGTAAACAGAACACATGCCCAAAGTAATATCTTTTAAATACTGGATATGTTGCCTGAATATCCCTTGATAAAAATTCCCTGAAGTTGATGATTTAAGGATTCCTGGTGAAATTCAAACATGTTACTAAAATATGGAAACAGCTTATTAATTAAGCAATATATGCCCCAAGACGATGAGCAAAAATATTATTATTTTTGTAAATTTCCGAGAGAAGAAAGTTCTTGATAAAGTTGATTGTAGCACAAAAGAGTTATGATTAAGTCAGCAAGAATATTTGAAGGTGTAGTGGAATAAAAGGACTAGAGGGTATGCTAGAGCAAAAAGTCCTAGAAACACAGGAGTAATGACTGAGAAGAGAAACACGGAAGATAATGGTTATTTCGACAAAGGAAGTAGTTACTTAATGTGGATCATGGTTTCTTCATAAATGTACAAGAGTCTACATTTACCCCATGGAGGTGTACTACAACCCCATAGATCTCTTAGAGTATACTACACCTCGAATACTGAGCTGAACACAGTGAAAATACTCAATGGTTTAATGTATCCTACATCCTCCAAGTGCAAAATACTACTAGAGAGTGGCTTAATTCCACTAATATTATGTTACTAAGTATTATGGGTAATAGATTAATGAAACCTTTAATTCTTCTTCATGAGAATTTGACTTTAAATATTTTATTTTTTATTTTTTTTAATTTATGATAGTCACAGAGAGAGAGAGAGAGAGGCAGAGACACAGGCAGAGGGAGAAGCAGGCTCCATGCACCGGGAGCCTGATGTGGGATTCGATCCCGGGTCTCCAGGATCGCACCCTGGGCCAAAGGCAGGCGCCAAACCGCTGCGCCACCCAGGGATCCTGAGAATTTGACTTTAGGTTAATTTTCTAACTCTGTTCCCCTGGCAACTTAATAAGGTGGTATGTCCTCTACGTTTCTAAGCAACAAAGATTATGATCGAAAATAACCTCTGTTGGCAAATTTAATCTGGACTCAGAGATCTAAAAACTACTAGATAAGAAGCCATAGCTTCTTATGAGTATGATGATTCTAGGCATTATGTCTTGAGAGACCTCTAGAAGCTATGTCTAAGAAATTGTAACAAAATATATTGGCTCCTATGGAGCATGATACTTTTACCTCATGTCAGATCCTGCACCCACCTGACACACACCTCCTCTTCTTGCAAGTAAGTAGTATAGGCCACTGAAATGTGCAGAAAATGAATGCTTGATGTTTCCATCAAGCATTGGAAACTATATTTTCCATTCTATATCCTCCTCCTTAGTAGTCTAGTATCATATATGGCTTATGAGAGTCTTAGAACCTATTTCTCGATTTGGCAAAATTCCCTGGGTGAGTGTTACACTTCACATGTATGAAGTAATATAGTATGCTAATAAAATATGAGCAGTTCATCACTATTTTGAACTTCATCATCTACAAAGGCCAAATGAGGTTACATTCATAAAAACCTGGGGTTAAGGGATCCCTGGGTGGCGCAGTGGTTTGGCGCTTGCCTTTGGACCAGGGCGCAATCCTGGAGACCCGGGATCGAATCCCACATCAGGCTCCCGGTGCATGGAGCCTGTTTCTCCCTCTGCCTATGTCTCTGCCTCTCTCTCTGTCTCTCTGTGACTATCATAAATAAATAAAAATTAAAAAAAAAACCTGGGGTTAAGAACTGGGGATTGGGAATTCAACACCTTTTGGGGAAACAAAATTCAACCCATAATAGAAACATAACCTTGCAGGACTAAAATCATAAAGGTCAGATACATTGCCTCATTATTTAGGCATCCCTGAATTTTGTCAGGTATTTTTAAAATTAGAAGTAGCATAGAAATAATAGATACTTCCTTCGATCACCATTGCAACTTTCTTCCTTCAAGAGTCCAATGATTTCCTCACAAGATGAGACCAAAATGAAGTGAACACTTCCAACCCTTTCTTACCCTCCAAAAGCTTATTCTGATGCAATTTCAAGACATCAAATTCAATAAACATGACAGATATTGAATAAGGAAACTGTATAAGCAGAACATTTAGAAAAATCTGCAATAATTTGTGAGAAGTGTCTATACAAGTGCAAGACACTGGTCTTTTTCACATATTCCATGAGTCAAGCCTTTGTTACAGTATATTTCTGATTTATATACTTGTTAAAAGAGATACAGAGAAATGGGGTACAGTCAGTTGTATGGAATCAGTAAATATTTCAAAGGTGTAAAATAGAATTAAAATGTCAAAGTCAGCTTTATAATTAAAAAAGCAACTTACAATATGACAAATGACATATTCATTACAATTTGCTTCTCAGAAAACTAGAGGTTACCAATTAAAAACCTAAGTTTAAGTCTCTTATTTAAGTTTCCAAAAGCTGTTAAGGAACTCTTCCAAAAATCATCCAGATATATGTTTTCATCATATTTTCAGTCATAGTTTCACTTTTTTAAAGAGATAGTTATATTTGGCTATCAGAAATGCTATCTGAAACATATCCCTAACTTATTTAATGTTACATGTCATTGTTTTCCATTATGATATGCCATAAGGAAATATTTAGTGCCAGGTTGAGTACTCAGGAAAAATTATAAATACACACTTGGCAAAGTTCCTGGGTTAATGATCTATGGGGTAAATACCCAAACACCTCACGTTAAGCAAACTATTTAAAATATCTTTGTAGTGAAATTAAAAAAAAAACATGTTATTGTTAAAAAGATTTATGAAAATCACATGGGATACTACTCAATAATTATCAAATAAACCACTAAAGTTTACCGTATGCTTTTGCAAAAGATCTACTTGTGTAAAGTTTCTGAGCATGTTTGTACCACATTGTGCTAAATTATCATCCTGAAAAAACTCAGAAAGTTCCTCAAATAAATGATTCTATACATATTATGTTTCATTAAAGGTATCCAATATGTCACATAAAGCTATTGCTTTGGACACATATGTTATAAAAAATACCAAAATGGTAGGAGAACTTAACATTTCTTTCCATATCCACAAAACTTCTTTTCTTTTCTTTTTTTTTCCATTTTTGAGATATTTGACAAGATTTACTGTAGTATAATATGTCTTATCTCCTACATTGAACTTGAAGCTATAAAAAGTTGCAATAAAGGCAGGGTAAGTCCTTATACCTCTTCTAGGTGGACTGGGCTTATTATTATTATTATGCTGTGAAGGATAACCATGTTAGTCCTCTAGGTTTACATTAGCTTTCCTTCCTCATTTGAAAAGGAACTTGTCTATGCTATTTTTTGATTAACTATCTTCTAATTAATCCAAATAGTCTTTGCACTGCCACTCTGAAAATTCCAAAAATTCTTCAATTTAATCCATGTTTAAGTACCTGTGAGAGAGGAGGGAAGAGCAAGATGGTGGAAGAGTTGGGGCCCTCAACTCACCTGGCCTGACAAACTTACCTAGATAAATTTCAAAACATCCTGAACACCTACTTATTCGACCTGAGATTCAAAGAGAGAATAGCTGGTATGCTACAGAGAGAAAAGTTTTGGCTTTCTAAAAGATAGAAAGGCTAAATAAATAAATAAAAATAAAGTTGGGAGGGGCACTAAGAGGAGCACAGCTCTCACTGAGCCCGGCACCTGGCAGGGGATGGGGCATCTCCCCCAGGCACAGACACCTGAGAATCAGCACCGCAGGCCCCTCCCCCAGAAGACCAGCTGGAAGAACTGGGGAAGAGCAAGTTTATTGACCAAGCAGCACTGAAATCTCCATGACTGAGGGAAAATCAAGGGAAAATAGAATCTAGAACTAGAGGGCCCCTTTTTCCCCCCTTTTCCATTATGACTCATTTTCATATTAGACTAAAAATTTCCAGTATTTTTTCTCTTTTCCCACCTTAACTATAATATTTTACCACCTCTTCATTTTTAAGTTTTTTTCCTTTTTGACTTTCATATTTCTACAATTGTATGTCTTAGATGTATTTTTCACTTCTGGATTCCCTTCAACATAATTGAATTTTGGGAGATATATGAGTTATGGGTTTTTGTTTCTTGCTTTTTCTGCCTCGTTTTGTTTTACAATGGTGTAAGTTAATACCTTTTAACACACGTCAACATACACCCAGAAACAAGTGGAATAATGTGCTGATTCATTCTGTGAGATTATATTCTCTCTTCCTTCCCATTCTGCACCCCCCTCTTTTATCTTGTTTATGTTTTGGTGTTCAAAACACCAAAACACCACCTAAATTTTTTAAATTTAGGATAAATTCAAATAAATTTAGGATAGAGCATGCTCTAACATACAGAAAAATATACACTCAAAACCAAGAGGATTACCCTCTAGGTCCCCTCAGGTAGACTACATTATCTCCACTGTCATTTATTCACCACCACCATCCCCCGCTGCCCCCCTGCCTTTTTTCTCTTTTTTACTTTTTTTTCTATTTTCCTTTTTTTTTCTTATTCTCTGTGGTTTTTGACCTTTTATTTTTACTAATTTGTTTTAAAATTTGTTTTTCACTTTAGTGATCCTTTTGTTTTATGTTGCTCTGTTTTTTTTATTATTTTTATTTATTTATTTTTTATTTTTTTGGTCTCTGACCTCTTCGGAATCATCTAGGGTATATTTTACTTAGGGTGTGGTTGATATTTTTGTTTCAGCCCACTCATACAGCCACTCTGCACTGGACAAAGTAACTAGAAGGATTCACCAAAAAAGAAAGAACCAGTAATAGTACTCTCTGTAACAGAGTTACAGAATTTGGATTTAAATCCGATGTCAAAAAGTCAATTCAGAAGTACAAATACAAAGCTACAGGTGGCTCTGGAAAAAAGCCTAAAGACTCTAGAGACTTTGTTATTGCAGAAGTGAGATCTAATCAGGCCTAAATTAAAAAGAGACTAAATGAGATGCAATCCAAACTGGATTTCCTAACTGCTAGGGTTAATGAGGTGGAAGAGAGAATGGGTGACATAGAAGACAAGTTGATGGTAAGGAAGAAAGCTGAGGAAAAAAGAGAAAAACAATTAAGAGCCAATGAAGAAAGGGTTAGGGAAATAAATGATAGCTTGATAAGGAAGAATTTACATATAATTTGACTCCAGAAGAGACTGAGAGATAGATAGGACCACAAAGTATATTTGAACAAACCATAGCTGAGAACTTCCCTAATTTGGGGAGGGAAACAAGCATTCAGATCCAAGAGTTAGAGATGACCCCCCCCCAATCAATACAAACCATTCCACACCTCACATTTAATAGTAAAGCTTGCAAATTTCAAAGATTAAGAGAAAATTCTTTTTTTGATAATAAATTTATTTTTATTGGTGTTCAATTTACCAACATACAGAATAACACCCAGTGCTCATCCCGTCAAGTGCCCCCCTCAGTGCCCATCACCCATTCACCCCCACCCCCCCCACCCTCCTCCCCTTCCACCACCCCTAGTTCATTTCCTAGAGTTAGGAGTCTTTATGTTCTGTCTCCCTTTCTGATATTTCCCACACATTTAAGAGAAAGTTCTTAATGCAGCATGAGACAAGAGATTCTTAATTTATATGGGGAGAAATACCAGATTAACAGCAGACCTCTCCACAGAGACCGGTCAGGCCAGAAAGGGCTGGCAGGATATATTCACGGTCCTAAATAAGAAGACTTCCATTCAGAATAGGAGAGAAAAAGAGCTTCCAGAATAGGCAGAAACTGAAAGACTATGTGACCACCAAACCATCTCTACAATAAATATTAAAGGGGATCCTGTAGAAGAAAGAGGGAGTTCAAGGAAATAATCCACAAAAACAGGGACAGAATAGGTATTACGATAACACTATAAATTCATATCTTTCAATAGTTACTCTGAATGTGAATGGGCTAAATGATCCCATCAAAAGACACAGGGTATCAGACTGGATCAAAAAGAAAGTCCCATCTATTTGCTGTCTTACAAAAGACTCATTTTAGACCTAAGGACACTTCCAGCCTGTAAATGAAGGAGTGGAAAACCATCTACCATTCAGATGCTCCTCAAAGGAAAGCTGGGGTAGCAATCCTCAAATCAGACCAATTAAAGTTTATCCCAAAGACTGTAGTAAGAGATGAAGACAGACACTATATCATACTTAAAGGATCAATCCAGCAAGAAGACCTACCAATCATGAATATGTATGCTCTTAATGTGGGAGATGCCAAGTATATCAATTAATAATGCCAAGTATAGCAATTAATAACCAAAGTAAAGAGATACTTAGAAAATAATACACTAGACTCGTGGGCCTTGGCGATCCGTGGGGTGCACCTGCGCAGCTGTGGATGCCGCAGGTTTTTGAAACATGAATTGTTCACTCTTCTTGTCTGCCCTTTGCTTGTGAATAGCCTCAGCAGCTCCAAAACTCGATCAAAGCTTAAATGCACAATGGTACCAGTGGAAGGCAATGCACAGATTATATGGCATGAATGAAGAAGGATAGAGGAGAGCAGTGTGGGAGAATATGAAAATGATTGAACTGCATAATGGAGAATATAGCCAAGGGAAACATGGCTTCACAATGGCGATGAATACCTTTGGTGACATGACCAATGAAGAATTCAGGCAGGTGATGAATGACTTTCCAAACCAGAAGCACAAGAAAGGGAAAGTGTTCCAAGAACCTATCTTTGCTGAGATCCCCAAATCTGTGGACTGGAGAGAGAAAGGCTACGTAACTCCTGTGCAGAATCAGGGTCAGTGTGGTTCTTGTTGGACTTTTAGTGCAACTGGTGCCCTCAAAAGACAGATGTTCCGGAAAACAGGCAAACTTGTGCCACTGAGTGAGCAGAACCTGGTGGACTGCTCTAAGGCTCAAGGCAATGAGGGCTGCAGTGGTGGCCTGATGGATAACGCCTTTCATCATGTTAAAGACAATGGAGGCCTGGATTCAGAGGAATCTTATCCATATCTTGGAAAGGACATAGAGACCTGTAACGACAAGACTGAGTGTTCTGCTGCTAATGACACTGGCTTCATGGACCTCCCTCAATGGGAAAAGACCCTAATGAAGGCAGTGGCAACTCTAGGGCCCATCTCTGTTGCTACTGATGCAGGCATTTCCAGGGCTACAAGTCAGGCATTTATTTTGATCCAGACTGCAGCAGCAAAGATCTAGATCATGGTGTTCTGGTGGCTGGCTATGGCTTTGAAGGAACAGATTCAAATAATAAGTTTTGGATTATCAAGAACAGTTGGGGTCCAGAATGGGGCTGGAATGGCTATATAAAAATGGCCTAAGACCAGAACAACCATTGTAGAATTGCCACAGCAACCAGCTATCCCATTGTGTGAGCTGATGGACCACAAGATTAGAGGACTTGAGGATAGCACATCTGGAGGAAGTTTACCTTAAAATTGACCATACTCTTATTGTGTAAGATAAGACACTTGAATCATTGAGAATCCAAGTTGTGATTTGAATTCTGTGATATTTTTATCAGGGTAAACATCACCACTGCTTTCATTACTGTTATATATGGCTTTATAATGTTGAACACTTATTACTTAATTCTAAAATTTTTGACTTCTTATTTTTTCAAAGGATATATAAACTTTACCTTTTCAAATAAATTTTAATTCAATAAGTAGAGGAAGAAAAAAATAAAATAATACACTAATCGTAGGAGACTTCAACACAGTACTTGTCAGTAAATATCAGATCTTCTAAGCATGACATCACCAAAGAAACAAGGGCCTTAAATTATACACTGGACCAGATGGATTTCACAGATGTTTACAGAACTTTCTAACTGAACACAACTGAATACACATTCTTCCCAAGTGCACATGGAACTTTCTCCAGAATAGACCACACACTAGGTCACAAATGAGGTCTCAACCGATACCAAAAGATAGGATTGCCCCCCTGCATATTTTCAGACCACAATGCTTTGAAACTAGAACTCAGTCATAAGAAGAAATTTGGAAGAAATTCAAACACATGGAGGTTAAAGAGCATCCTACTAAAAGATGAATGGGTCAACCAGGAAATTAGAGAAGAATCTATGGATTCAGGGAAACTAATGAAAATGCAGATACAACCATTCAAAAAATTTGGGATACAGCAAAGAGGTCCCAAGAAGGAAATACATCTCAATACAAGCCTCCTTCAAAAAATTGGAAATAACTCAAATACACAAGCTAAACTTGCACCTAAATGAACTGGAGAAAGAACAGCACATAAGGCCTACACCAAGCAGAAGAGGGGAGATAATAAAGATTCAAGCAGAACTCAATGAAACAGAGACCAGAAGAACTGCAGAACAGATAAAAAAAGAAAAACAGGAGTTGGTTCTTTGAAAGAATTAATAAGATAGAAAAACCCTTAGCCAGCCTTATGAAAAAGAAAAAAAAAAAACCTCAAGGTAATAAACTCACAAAAGAAAGAGGAGAGATCAGAACCATACCAAGGAAATACAAATGATTTTATTTTATTTTTATTTTTTTTTAATTTTTATTTATTTATGATAGTCACAGAGAGAGAGAGAGAGGCAGAGACACAGGCAGAGGGAGAAGCAGGCTCCATGCACCGGGAGCCTGACGTGGGATTCGATCCCGGGTCTCCAGGATCGCGCCCTGGGCCAAAGGCAGCCGCCAAACCGCTGCGCCACCCAGGGATCCCTACAAATGATTTTAAAAAACATTTTATGAGCAGCTATAAGCCAATAAATTAGGCAATCTAGAAGAATTGGATGCAGTTCTGGAAAAATCACAAATGACCAAAACTAGAACAAAACGAAATAGAAAACCTGAACAGGCCAATAACCAGCGAGGAAATTGAAGCAGTTATCAAAAACCTGCCAAGACGCAAAATTCCAGGGCCAGATGGCTTCCGAGGGGAAGTCTATCAAATGTTTAAAGAGGAAATAATATTCTACTAAAGCTGTTCTGAAGGATAAAAAGGGATAGAATACTTCAAAATTTGTTCTAACAGGCCAGCATCACCTTGATTCCAAAACCAAAGACCGCACCAAAAAGGACAATTATAGGACAATATCCCTGATGAACATGGATGCAAAATTTCTCAACAAGATACTAGCCAATAGGATCCAATAGTACATTAAGAGGATTATTCACCATGACCAAGTGGGATTTATCCCTGAGATGCAAGGTTGGTTTAACACTCATAAAGCAATCAACGTGATTGATCATATCAACAAGAGAAAAAACAAGAACCATATGATCCTCAATAGATGCAGAGAAAGCATTTGACAAAATACAGCATCTATTCCTGATCAAAACTCTGCAGAGTGTAGGGATAGAGGGAACATTCGTCAGCATCTTAAAAGTCATCTATGAAAAGCCCACAGCAAATATCATTCAATGGAAAAACACTGGGAGCCTTTCCACAAGATCAGGAACACAACAGGATGTCCACTGTCACCACGGCTATTCAACACATAGTACTAGAAGTTCCTAGCCTCAGCAACCAGACAACAAAAAGAAATCAAAGGCATTCAAATTGGTAAAGAAGTCAAACTCTCCCTCTTTGCAGACGACATGATACTTACTGTACACAGAAAACCCAGAAGATCCACCCCAAGATTGCTAGAACTCATACAGCAATTCAGTAATGTGGCAGGAGACAAACATCAATGCATAGCAATCACTGGCATTTCTCTACACTATCAATGAGACATGAAGAAGAGAGATATTAAGGAGTCAATCCCATTTACACTTGCACTCAATAGCATAAGACACCTAGGGAATAAACCTAACCAAAGTGATGCCCTAAAAACTACAGAACACTTCTGAAAGAATTTGAGGAAGACACAAAAGAGATGGAAAAATATTCCATGCTCTTGGATTGGCAGAATTAATACTGTGAAAATGTCAATGCTACTACCCAGGAAAATTTACACATTCAAAGGAATCCCTATCAAAATACCACGGACTTTCTCAGAGAGTTTGGAAAAAAATCATCTTAAGATTTGTATGGAATCAGAAAAGACAGCGGGGGGAATATTGAAAAAGAAAACCAGAGCCGCGGGGCATCACCATGCCGGGTTTCAAGCTGTACTACACAGCTGTGATCTTCAAGATAATGTAGTATTGGCACAAAAAACAAGACACATAGGTCAATGGAACAGAATAGAGA